>NC_056748.1:359211502-359341502 GCF_019279795.1 Protopterus annectens
GCATCATCTTAACACCTGGTCTGAGTTTTCAGGTCACAAACTGCATTATTTAGCAATCTAACATCTCCTCAGAAACTTACGATACAAGACATTTCACATGTATATGCTAACAGAAACTAAAGCAATAAAAGCACATTCCGCATCTAAATTCTGGTCATAAACTTTAGCCTTAAAACAATGGGCATGAAATCTTCATCCAGCCACCCTTGGGCCGAATTCTGACATGAAAGGATACAACATGCTTCACTGGGCCAGTAGAGTGCAATGTTTTCACATATTTTGCAGTTCCACATTTCACAGTGTTTTCTTACATTTAAAAACACAAGCCTGTATTTTACATTTATTTATACAGTTGATAGAATTATATATTAAATTCTATTTGACTAGGCTGCCAGCCTTCGCCCATCTCTCCCCAGTCGTCACAGTGTGTACTACCCTTAAGGATGGAAAACTATATTTTCTCAGTACTAGGTTACGTTGCCTATATATGTATGTATTTATTTATCCATGGTGTGTCCATTGTTAATAAATGTGAACATCGGTAGAAATGTATGTACAATAAGGATAAGCTGAACTTTGATTAGTATCAGTATGCCAAAACAGGGAACAAAATGAGAGTTAAATCTTATGTTGAAAGGTTTTGATACATTTAATTGTGTTGTTAGTTTTATTAGTGTGTGTTGATTTTATTTGCTGAAATCCTAGCTTTAGGCTCATTTAGTAAACTAAACTGGTTGAATTGACATGAACTGCTTGGATTTATATTTATTAAAATACAGAAGGCTTATGTCTTATTACTGTAAGAATGTTGAACGGATTAATGGTTATTCATATCCATAGTGACAATAAACTAAACAACGCCTGCAGCACAAGAGGTCATAAGTTGAAAATAGATTACCGAAGTCAAGCATGAGGTCACACGTTAAAGCAGATTAACACCACCATTTCCCTGGATTGTTTCTTGTACAAAAGCAAGATGGAATAAAGTATGCAGTGAAATAAAATGATTAAGAATCACTTTATACTCTAGATGCACATATGGGAACAAAGTATCACAACTATTTTTATCTGAATGATTGGTGTAAGATGTTTTTACAGGCTGCTAACCATCAAAGCATATAACATACAAATATTTAACTAAACGTAGTAACTTAGATTAGTTTTACTCAACTAAGCCACTTTTCTCTGAACCCCAGTTGGATTAACAGTTATGAAAATGGTAGCTTAGCAAATGGACTTATAACTGAAGGCAGAGCCCAACCTCCACCCCCCACCCCCATGCAAGGAGTTTCATGTATGTACCATTTTACTTGCTGATTCCTGGTTCATAAAACCTCAGGGTAACATGAAACACATCAACAGGAGCTAATTTGCATAACTGTGCTCAGTCAATAAGGGTTCACTAAAAAGCTACTCAATCAGACAATGAATTAGCAGGTACAAGCGCTTTTACCTTTATAATTACGTCTTTGAACAAGTGTTCATCTGAAACACAATGAAGCATTTAGATATAGTACAAGATAATAACATGTGAGTACAGAAATAGTGCCACTCTGTCCACACATGTTTAATTTTTTCCAAAGACTCACAAAAGGGTGTCACTCTGATATAATGACAACATTAGCCACTGCTAAACAATTTAAATCCCAAGTTATAGCACCATCGAAATAATCATGTTCTAAGGCAAATGGTACTCATGATGACTTCAGCTGTCAGCTATGTAAAATGAAAAAGAAAAGACGATGTTTGCCTACAACTTTTTGGTCAGAGCACTGTGTTCTAGAAGTAAGGCAACTTTGTTTCATTTTCAGATCAGTCTGCAATTTAAAAGGACAAAGTCAACTTTTATGGTCTCAAAATGACCAGAGGAGAACAGAAATGGCATAACTAAACATACTGGCTACTTCATTTTGTAGATTACGTTTTTGTTTTTCTTTGCATTTTAAGATATAAATATCTAGATTGATAGATATCTGTTTACCTTGTCTGACAAATCTGTCCTGCAGTTTTGTTTTCAGTCTTGGGATATCAGCAAACATAGCCTTGCCTGCTGTGAAGCAATGGGAACATACAGGCCTTTCTTTTACATTAAACCTACCACAGTTACAGAATAATATTCCTAATATATCACAACAGAATACAAGTACTCATTTCAGTTGTTAAAATGGTAACACAGAAACTCAGTGTACTTAGCTAAGCTTGTGTAGCCATGAAATAAGTACCAAGCTGGACATATGCAATTAAAAACTGAATAGCGAAATAAAACTAGTGTAAACAAGGAATTTTGCCATGACGTACTATGGAGCCTTGAAGCTGAAACTGATTATAATAAAGCAGAGGGATATGGTGGATGAAGCCCTCCTCAAGGTGGGCATGAGGGAATTCAGCCTGTGTGGTAAAAAAGACTCTGTTCATTGTTATTGATTTGCTGTTTTGTGTATATCCTCATCTCGGCTTGGCAATATGATTTTGTATGGGAAACAGGATACAAAAACAGAAAATAGGTAGTTAATTTGCCTAAAGGTTAATAACTAAGAAAAAGATATGTCATCTGAATCTTTTCCAATACCTGACAGAATTAAGAGAAAATAAAATTATTGATGCAACCAGTTTGGGATGTAGTTCTGCGGTTATCTTGATGGTATTACACAAATTTCAGTAGTGTCATGTGGAGTTATGCCTTTTCCTTATAGGATTTGGAAATCAATCTAAAAAAATATGCCTCTTTAAAGAAAGTATTAAAGCAAGCGTACTGGCTTTGTAATACACAGACCAACTGCTGCCACTGTTTATCACTCATACTAAAATATAACAAAATGTGCTCTTTTTATAAAAGACACCCCAAGCATTAACACCAAAGAAATTTTACTGCACACAAGTCTTTGATTACCTGCCTTCTCTGGAGCTATTCTAAGAGAAAGCACTTAAGAAATCATGTCCCCCTTATGTGTTAAATGGAAGTATGCCTGGAATGCTGTTTAGTAGAAGGCTCCCACTTTTTTAATCAGTGTACTGTACAAGTTCAAGACTTTTATCACACTACAGCTCACATTTTCCAGTGTTTCATGTGCCAGCACCATTAGACATGCAACGTCCCTGCTTTGCAATTAAGAATGCTGAAGAGAATGTCCTTTTGGTGAGCCAAAACAGATGTTAGCACAAACTTTAAGGCAAAATAAAACCTTTTAACATTTCATTGGGCTGTTTGAAATCTATCTAAAGAGGGGCAACATTATACATGACCGATTTAGCATGTGTGAAAAAGAGAAAGATCTTAATGTTTTACAGGTCGCATTTTTTTCTGTGAAAAATCAGAATATTATGTTTACCTTGTTAAGGCCAAAAGAGAAACATGTATGGAAATCACAGTGTCATGTTTCATTCTGAGAACTCATCATGCAAGATCTAAATTTACTATACATGCCAAAAACATGAAAATCTTAATATATATTTTCACTAAGGAGTAAAAATAAACAATCAAAGCTTCAAATGTTACTGTATGCTGTAATACCCACTATAAATTGTTAAAACACTGCAACATACAACCTTAGAAATAAGGCCATGAGAAATTTGAGATCACTAACAACTAAATCCTGGCAAAATGCTACTTTAAAAAGGTACACCCCAATCCAAGGATGATGAAGTTCCCAATCAAGCTAGATATGGTACTAGCACAGGCAATGGTCTTGTATTTATGGAACAAAAAATATTTACTTATTTTATAAATTCTTGATTTCTTTATTTGTTTCATATTTTGTTAAGCAGTGTGCCCATCTCAGTTGTGACCCATTTTCAGTAGTGGCTTAGGAAGGAAAGGTCTAGTCTAAATAATAAGACAATACAATGTAAACAGAAATTCAACAAATGCAAGATCATATAAAAAATACAAATAGGTGTTTGGCAACTGGGAAATGACATATTCAGACCCTCCCACAGTACAATTGTTGTACTGTACAATTTATAACAACAGTAGGCAAGCTCTATTTGAGCAGAGTGACAAAAATCCCTTCTAGTCTTGTAGAAGGAATAGAAGCTTGGGGGGGGGGGGGCTATACAGTGTTAAATACATTGACTACATTTTTGATTATTTACAGTAAATACATTATGTCAAGTTTATAAGTCCTGTCACAAACTTAAAAAAGAAAGGCTAAGTCATCATAGCTGCTCTCTTCTGCTGGACTAGTGCTGTGTCAGACAAAACGTGCTCAATGCAACTCTTAGGCACTTGCATGTGGAGTTGCCTCGCCAGTTTAAAATATTTACGAGTGTCCACGATGGAAATTAACTCAAAGCATTTTTCCCATTAGAAGAAAAATATTACACTCTAACTTGTGAGCCCTAGGTAAGTGAATTCGTAAAAAGGAAGATTTAGTAAAGTGATGACAATTCAGCCAGCTAAGTCTCATATGTTATTCAACTAAAGGAAAATAATCCTTCATATACTGACTGAATAGAAAAAGGAAGAGATATCATGTGGAAGGAATTAGTATTGTTTAGGACTGACCTAGAGATGATAAACAATTGGAGTAACAATATTACAACATTATTGCCAAATCAAAGTAATATGGATCCTTAATATCATAACTAGTTAAAAATCTTCTTCTTCTTTCGGCTGCTCTCATTAGGGGTCGCCACAGCGGATCATCTGTTTCCATTTTTTCCTGTCCTCTGCATCTTGCTCTGTCACACCAACCACCTGCATGTTCTCTCTCACTACATCCATAAACCTTATCTTAGGCTTTGCTCTTTTCCTGTTACCTGGTAGTTTTATCCTTAGCATCTTTTTCCCAATATACTCTGCATCCCTCCTCAGCACATTTCCAAACCAACGTAATATTGCCTCTCTGGCTTTGTCTCCAAACCTTCCAAGCAGGACTGATCCTCTAATATACTTATTCCTAATCCTGTCCACCCTCATCACACCCAGTGCAAATCTTAACATCTTTAACTCTGCCATGTCCAGCTCTGACTCCTGCCTTTTTGTCAATGCCACTGTCTCCAACCTATATAACATAGCTGGTCTCACTACCCTCTTGTAGACCTTCCCTTTCACTCTTACTGGTACACGTCTGTCACAAATCATTCCTGACACTCTTCTCCACCCACTCCATCCTGCCTGTACTCTCTTCTTCACCTCTCTTCCGCACTCACCATTACTCTGAACTGTTGATCCCAAGTAATTAAACTCATCCACCTTCGCCACATCCTCACCATTCCTCTATCCTCCCTCTCATTCACACACATATATTCTGTCTTAGTCCTGCTGACCTTCATTCCTCTTCTCTCTAGAGCATATCTCCACCTCTCCAGGGTCTCCTCCACCTGTAACGTAACTATAACTGTATTATAACTAGTTAAAAATATACTCAGATTTTCTGGGTGCTTGAGACCCCTCCTTATTGCTTCCATCATATGAAGTTAATTTCTTTTCATATATTAGTACTGCTCATAATACAGATTCATCTCTGATTCACATTTTTGCTTTCTTTTTGCCCACTGATAATATTTTAGTTAAGATATCAAATGTCATCCTGAGTAGTTTTGGTAAACTCTGACATTCAGTTGCAGTTTTCTCTAGATGTCATTACGGCCAGTGACACTGACAGCTGTTTTAAACCTGCCAATCCCTTTGTCAAGACAGGATCTGCTCCTCCTTCTGTGTTGTGAATCAGGAAATGCCTGATGAACATATCACAGACACAAAAGACACTATATGCTGGCATAGCTCAGTTATGGCTGCAGTCCTGTAAGGCTTTGTGCTGGGATCGGTGTTCCTTACAATTTTCATTTATAAGATGAAAGGCCATTATGAATAAAGAAAGCCCATCTGATATTTGGAATGCTGCTGCCCTTTTTCCATTTCCCCATCTTATCAATGAAAGCAATGAGCTGGGTGTGGTAGTTTAGGTCTGGTTGGTCAGCTGTAACTTTATTTTAAACACAGGCTAAATGAAAAATGCCATCTTTTGGGGTAAATAGTTTATTTTAAGACAGACAAAGCTATGCAATGCCAGCAGCAAACTTACAGTCACCATGAAGGTTATGCCTTACACAAAATACCTTGGATTTTGCTCGGACCTGGGCGTATCCTTCCTGCATCACAGCCAAGAAGCCTCTAGTATGATAAATAAGCAGCTAGGTCTATTATACAGACTAAATACCTGCTGTTTTGATAAAAAACATTATTCTGTTTTCTGGATCCATACTTATCTTGTGCCTTCTCAGTGAAGGAACTATCATCTCTACATTTTTAAAATGTATACCTGGTAAACTTGAAGGCACCTATAACTAGATAGTCAGATTTGCCACTCGATTCTCAAGGCACACATTGAGCTGACTACCCTGAATTGCAAAGTATACAAAAAAATGTCCTTGTACACTGGTGCAGTAGTTAACGCTGCTACTTCTTATCACTTGGTTCTTAGGTTCAAATTCCACCTGGAAGCTTTATTGTCTACAATAAATAAATTATATATATAGGTTTACTATCATAACTCTGAAATGCGTTCAGTCGAATGATCACGTCTGCAAAAAATAACAATGAAAATAAAAAAAATTGTTCATGCAAATTAACAAGACTGGTAATGTCAACACAATGTCATTTGAAGAACTCGACATTACCCAGCGTACCCTGTCTATCAGCCATTTCCAACTAACGTATTGCAGGGCAGCAAGCCTCCTAGCACCCCCCACACCCCCCTGCTAAATATATACAAACTCCAAGATCACACTACAGTGAGGAAATGGGTACATTTCCCGATCCCCACTGTACTGCGATCTTCAAGCAGCATGTCAATCTCACAACAGTGAATGCACACTGGCATTCGCTGTTGTGGAGTCAACCATTTTCGGTCTGGCCTTCCTTTTGACTATCCCAGTTCGAGTGAATGCATCCAAAATTATTTTGATAGTAAGCCATATATTACGGTCTATATTAGATAATCGAAATCTACTTACCTCGAATGAGTATTCATCAACATCGGAACAGTGAAACACACCAGCGAATATCGAAAATTTTACTAGAGTAAAGAAGCAATTGGCCAACACCACAAGTTTGCCCTTTTCCCCACCGTAGTGTGATCTTGGATTTGGTATATATAGTTAGAGGGGTATGGGGGTTGAAGCCCTCCACTTCAGTGGGTTTGATTTGTGTCAGTGTGTGTTGTGGTGTCATGGTGTACAGGTGTTTACTTACCTTAGTAAAGTTTTCTATGTTCACAAGTGTGTTTTGCTGTTCCAGCATCAATGAATACTTTTGAGATAAGTAGATCTCACTTATCTATTATATATATATATATATATATATATATATATATATATATATATATATATAGCCTCCATGTGTTTATACAACAGTTTGCAGATTCTCTGGTTTTATCCCATATCCCACATCCCAAAGACATCCCATAGCTAGCTGACTCACAGCATGGATTTAGGCCCCATCATAGCACAACTGCACTCATCTCATTCACCAATACTATTAACAAAAACAGGAATAATAGTCAATTGTCATCAGCCCTCTTTCTTGACCGCTCCAAGGCTTTTGACATGGTTAACCACTGCCAACTTATCCACACACTGGAAAATCTGTCTCTTAATCAGCTGGCCATTCAGTGGTTCCAAAACTACTTATTGGGTAAAAGTCAGTCCGTACTTTGGCAAAACAACCTGTCCTCCCTACTCCACGTCACTCTTGGGGTTCCACAGGGCTCTATCCTGGGACCACTACTTTTTTCTCTCTTTATAACTGACCTCCCCACAGCAATCCCCAATGCCACTTGCATTCAGTATGCCAATGACTCCACTTTGATTTGTACAGCCTACACCCCACTCAAACTCAAATCCATAACCCAGACAACATTTAATACCATTGAAAACGGGCTTTCCAACCGCCAACTGATCTTGATTCCCAAAAAAAAAAACCAAATTATTACTATTCACTCCAACCCGGTGGCCCTCTCCCACAACCTTTACTGTGATTTCTAACAACAAAACTATTATCACTCCAGATACCCACACAAAATTGCTAGGGGTGCACATAGATAACCATCTAAAATTTGACCTCCATGTAAGCCAAACCATAAAAAATACAGACAAAAGAATTGGTTCACTGTATAGGAACAGGGCATTCTTAACCCAAGAAACTAGATCCACTATTGCCCGCTCCCACCTCCTATCAACACTTATGTATGCATCCCCTATACTTACCAACTTGGCAAAGGCTGAACTAAACAAACTATCACTCTGTTACAATCACACAGCCCGTTTCGCCAGCAACCCAATTTCGTACACATCACTGTCAAAACCTCAAACTACTCAACTGGCTCGAATTCCGTAATCTCCATCTATATAGCCAACTTAATACTGCTCATAAAGTGCTTCACCGCCCTGATAAGTTACCTGCACTCAAATCTTTAATAACTCTCCACACTAGTGCACGGCTGCTTAGATCCACAGAAAAACTACTACAAGACTACAAAATCACGCAACGCAGCAGGTGACTCCCTCTTCCCCAACTTATTTACCAAAACCTGGAACCACTTGCCACCAGATCTAACTCAGGAATCCTCCTTGGTTAAATTCAAGAAAAAACTCAAACTATTTCACATCCCACTGGATATGTGCCTGTGTTAACCTTGGGTGATCTTGGACTCCCTCTTTCCCATACCCCTCTCTCGCTCCTGACTTTAAAACGCAACACCTTAAGGCATTTCTTTTTGCACAATACTATATTCTCCACCCCGGGAATCTTTGTCCACTTCCTCCAGTCTTATTATAAATAAACAGTGTCACTTGGAAAACATAACCTCTACAAATTCAGTTATGACTAAAGCTACAAACTAACATATTTTTCTACTCTGTTGTATATGACAAGTAATATGTCTTATAAGTAGAGTATCTTTGTTTGTTTTATTAAAAGTACCTTTTGTTTGTATGATTAATTGTATGCTGGAGCTTTTCTCCCCGGGCCTCTGCTGAAAATGGACATTAATCCAGTCAGATTCTCCCGGTCAACAAATGTAAATAAATAAATAAATAAAAGAAATGCCAATAGGTATTATAATGGTAATTCTCCAAAACATGCATAAGACATATGAATGATGTTCACACAGGAGTGTGCAGGTGCAAGCTACAATGAATTAACAACCTGTCTACAACAAACTGTCTACCAAAAGTCTGCTGGTTGGTAGGACGGCTTTGAGTCCTCTCCAACGCTGAATAGGATTAACTGAGTATTTCAAAATGAAAGAACAAATTAATAAATAAAACCACTAGCCAGATACAACAACTTGTCAAGGCATAATAAATAAGATCACAATGTCTAGCTTATCAAATGACTTTGTAGTACTTTAGCAAAGCAGAGGTAGAAAATCAAGAAACATGAAGTTAAGACCAAACGCAAAGCTCCAACAGTTGTCTCTAGAAAAATGTAAATATATCTTATAACATGGAGTTAAAGACATGAGCCAAAGTGAATGATTTATGGAATGAAGTCCAGCCAAGAAATCAATTACTTTTCTAACCCTTCCAGAGGCCCCTGAGTTTGCTAATTCACCTCAAACATCAGGCAACAAGGAAGTCTGCTGGGGAGAAATTTTTTCAGAGGCTAACTTTTATTTCTTTGAGTTTGGACTAAGTAGAAATGTCTTTCTTGCATGTGTAGCTGCGATTCCTTTCAGGTTCTGGTTCAGTGGCCATTTGTGGGCTGAGTATTCAGAAGGTATATACAATTGCTTGGTTTTCTTTTGAAATGTGAGAGGTTTCGTTTCTTAACACTTGTTATGTGATTTAACCTTAATTTTAAATGTTTTGGCATATTTTTATAAGTTTAGTGTAACTGCTTAATGTAGAACTTGTTACAGTTTCTGGGGAGAAGGGGAACTGTTCATATTTTGAATGCTGTGTTAATTTAAAAAAAAAGTTGTACAGTTTATTGTAGAGCTTGGCAAAAGAAGTGACTATTTTGTTTTTCTTATTTATATTTACTGTTACTGATAGATGTTAACAGTGTTATTGTGTGTGTGGTAGACAACCTTTACTTATGTGAATCAACCCTAACCCTATCCCTAGGCTTATCTAAAAACCTATGCACAATGCTAACTAACCTGTCCCTAACCCTAAAGCTAAGTAGTAGGTACACACACACACACACACCTATACCTAACTTAAGCACAAACCCTAACCCTAGTGTTACCACACACAGAAAAACACACATATGCATACATATATGTAGGGTGTTATCATTGTCACTGCCTTGCTATATCCATATTACCCTGACTGACCCTGGGGATTTTGACTAATGTCCATCTAGTTCCACAACTACTGTGCTCAAACACCTTTCAATACCTTCCAATAGAATTTAACAAACTTGATGGCATTTTGAATGAGATAAGTCATTTGCTGAAATCCTAAGTAGTCCATATGACTTCATGGGGATGACAAGTTTAAGGCAAATACTGTTGTCCTTTACAGAATGCCTCACTGCATATGGATAAACCTTGAGCTATCAACAAATTGAATCTGGGATACTTTTACTACTGCACTAGGGCAGCAATATGCCTTCTGATACAGTACACTTCAAAACTACCCCAGACTATAAATGGTATGAAAAAATAGTTATTAAATCAAACAGAAAAGTGGAACCTGGTATGGAAGAAAAATGGTCAAGGTTGCAAACTTCAGAAAATCAGTATTCAGGTGCATTTTTCCAAGTTGGCTTTGTTCTTACTTATGCTTAGCTACAGTATCTTTATCTTTCACATGAAGACTACAGATCTTTCCTTTTGGTTGAGAAACAGAGCACTTTGGCAATCAGAGCACAGCATGAAATGGAAAGATCACATATGTAAACAGCAGCAGAGCAAAACAGTGTGTGACCCTGAGTAAATCACCAGACATCTCTGTGCGTCAGAGCAGCTACTGCTGAAAAGGGACAGAACCACAACGTTGCTATAAACAAGATTATACGTTTCAGCTAAATAAACCACAAATACGAATATATTTCTTAGATCTGGAAGCTACACTATGATTTCTTGAAATATAAAAAGTTACTTTAAGGTATGACTGTGGTATCAAAGGCCAGTGTTTTAACAAAGACAAAATTTGTTGAAACAGCTTGCTTTGCTGACAGATTAATAATGATGTATTACACATATCTAAAAATATGTGTGCTTACAATGGAGGGCATACTACTACAACAGTATTATTTTAGAATTGATTAAAAGGTCAGTGAAGGTAGAAAGAGCTACTTAACTTTGTAAGCTCTGTTTTTCTCCAGTGTTTTTTTCAAAGTCTGTGTAGAAGGGTGCCCATACTGAAGTGAAATTACTCCTAAGGAAATCATAAACACAGTTTCTGTTGTCTATGTCTGCTGTGGGTAACAAATAAGAGCTGATGTCCACTTCAGTAAGATGGTCAAAAATCAAATGGCTTAGGCTGGGTATCGAGGTAGGTTATGGAGATATGCTTTTTGCTTAAGTTACTTCATAACAGGCAGTTTACTTACCAATACCATTTAAGATGCACAGACCAAATGCATTGATTTTGGAAAAGAAAATCTTACATAGAGCAAAGCCCCCAATATTTCCAAGTACAGAGGTATATCCCACTTCACCTGCGTAGTAATTGTAGCTAACCATGACAACTCCAAAACCTCTGGGAAAGTTCTAATTTCTATTGAACTTGGCCCATTTGGTCTGCTCATATTGGTCAAATGACTATCAATGAAACGATTAGCTATGATGTGAAGGTATACCCTTCTGTCTTTCTTATAGGTTCATAGGCTCATAGGTAAGTACTAGGCTAGCTGCCCTTGTGGGTCATTTTAAACCTAGCCAATTAAACATTTTGTGGTTGAAATAACCTATCCCATTTGGTTGTAGATTGGCCTTTCCCATACCACAGTCAATAATTATATACTGTCCCTAATCACGCAACTGATATCATGAACAATAGATAATTTGGAGGAATTCATGCTTGAGATAAAGAATTTAAGAGCCGCCTCGTAGTACACGGGGCATTCCTGGAGTAAATGTTCTGTTTTCCATCCATACATCTAAATTGCGCTTGAATATGAACAGAAATGAACTTTGTTTTATGTGAACAGGGAGTCGGTTCCACAGCAGTGCTATCCTTATTGAGCTCTACTTGTCCCTCCAAACCACCGTTCATTTTGCAGAAGAGGTTTACATTTCTGATGCCATTTCACTTGCTGATGTGCAGTAAATACATCAGTAATGTGTCAGAGGATGCCTTGTATGCCAGACACAGGTTGCCTCTTAGCAGTCTGTAGGATATCAAGTATAGTGACATGGCTTTGAGTCCATCCATGCAGGACATTTTGTTTAGGCCTTGTTTCCTTTTAGTAATGGTTAAAGGCATGACAGGCTGGCACATTTGAGATGCTACCTCACACCATTTGCTTTTACAATTTGGTTCTTGGCTAGGGTGCTGTCTCTGCAGAGTCTGAATCCTCTCCCTGTATCTGATGGGATTTTGCCAGGTGCTGTGATTTCCTTCCACATCCCAAAGACATACAGTATGTGAACTGGTGATGCTCTAAGCGTGTGTGTGTGTGTGTGTGTGTGTGTGTGTGTGTGTGTGTGTGTGTGTGTGTGTGTGTGTGTGTGTGTGTGTGTGTCTTCTGAGACAGACAGGCATTCTCTCCAGGACTGCTTTCTTTGCTTTGTGCCCAATGAATGCTGGGACAGGTTCCAGCTCCCCTGTGGCCCTGAAATGGATTAAGTACGGAATTAGAGACTGAAAGGAATGAATCAATAAAGCATCTGATTTTTAAACATTCTTACAGAGGTGCAGTTCCCCGATTCCTACTCCTTGACTGCCTTTTATATTTCAGAATATCTCAACACTATTTCTGCTATCTTCAGTTATATAATATACATTTCTCACTCTTGTTGCTATTGTTATGACAGCTGACATACAGCAAACATTCAAGCCTATCCTACGTGCCTTAACTCTGTTCAAATTTACAAAACACTAAAACACATGACAAATTCCAAATGCTTCTCTGAAATCTGTTTACATTTTCTGAAAAATTCAAATAATTTATAATAACTGTACTACAACAAGATACATACTCAAAGATTTCTTTTTTTACTAAGGTGGTTTTGCTGACAAGGTAATAAAAGACGTGACAATCCAGACTCAGTTCTTGCCACTTGTTATTTAAATATAATTGTTGATTCAAAATACCAAGATTATTGGCTAGCCTAGCATCACAATTTAATCATCCAAGCAGACATTAAAAGTGTGTGTTGTGTACAAATTACTGATTTGTGTATATAATCTTGTTGTGTTCTTCACCGTCTCTGCTATTAGAAGTTGCTCCCTGCCGAGTCTTCTCCTGTTACGACAGTGAGAATCCCAGTGCACTGTCATCTCTGCAAGGATTTTAACCCTTCTTGTTTCTGAACTCTCTTGTTTCAAGTGGCAGTGATTCTGAGCAGTGGATTCAAACAGCAATGCTTTAGCAGTGGTACACATCACAAGTATGCTACTTTACGTTGTTTTTTCATAACTAAAGTCTAGCCTCAAAATTAAGAAAAACTTCAGAGATTTCACTGAGCAAATTAGCATAAAAAATACAGCTCAAATTCAGTCACAGAGATACAGAGAGAGGGAGGGAGGTAAGGAAAGAGACAGAGAAAGCAATACGTGTTTAGTGGGGGGGGGGTCTTTGTGGGCCTGCATGTGTATATGAGTGTATGTATATGTGTGCATGGGTTTACCTGAAAAGGCCAAAATCCTACATTACCAAATCTGAAATTACTGAGATGACATTACCGAAGTGGCAGAACACTGACACCACAGATTACCAAACTTTTACACAGTTAAAATGGACAGTTGTTCAACATGCAAAAAAACACAAAATGCATCATGTCAAACCCACCCAGGTGAGGAGTTGTGCCCCCCACACCCCCTGACTTAATATGCCAACTCTGGAAATGGCAAATTTCCCAATTTAGCCAACTGTTCGTTTTCCCTGTGAAAAAGTTTGGTAATCCATGGTGTTAGTGTTTTGCCACTTGGGTGAAATCGTCTCTAACATTTCAGATTAGGTAATGTGGGATTTCAGCCTTTTCAGGTAGACCCATGTGCGTACTTGTGCCTTGTCTGTCAGTCCATCAATCTGCCTCTGAGTGTGTGCAGATCTGTGAGAGATAAAGCCAGCACAAATAAAAGGTTTTTCAGACATCAGTTCATCAAGTTATAAAAAGAAAGTCATCATTGTTGGACTATACACTGATATCTTAACAGAATAAATCCATTAACCCCTGAATATCTGCAAAATGGAATTACATCCAGATCATGTGGTGCGGCTTGTATAATAAATGGATTCCCCTGGTTTGTTGTCAAATATAAAATACATTACTTAAATAAGATGAAGAATTTTCGAAGTTATTAAAATTACAACAGTAAGCTCATTTATGAAATGTATGTGGATGTCTGTGTTGCAAGTTCCAAAATAATATACAAGTACTTCATGTATTTGTGTCTTTCGGCTTTTCCCGGTTAGGGGTCACCACAGCGGAACTCTGGTCCACTAATGATTGGTAGTTGATTTTTACGTGTCGAGTTACCAGCCCTGACGCACAACCTTCAACGAAGGTACGCCCATTCACGCATGTCTCCACACAGAAGATGCTCTAGCTGTGAATTGAACCGGACAGCGTCTTACTGTGAGGCGACAACGCTACCGCAGCACCACCACAGCGAATCTATACATTTAAAAAAAATACGTCTCCTCTACAAAACAGATTATGGTGGTGTGGGCACATGTGCAGGAAATTAGAAGACCATCTGGTAAAGAATATTTGGAAGAGTCAGGAAGACGGCAAAAGGAAGTGAGGGCATTCCACAAAGAGATGGATGAATTTCATGAGAAAAGACTGACAGTAGCAAACTGGCACTGAATCAAGAACGATAGCAACAGCTGGTGCAACATCCCGACCCCTATGTAGGAAATGGGAAAAGTGGGGTTCATGTTAATGATAATGACCATCCATACCGTTAAAGATGAACACTGAACCTAACCAGTGAATCTGTGTAGGTCTTAGAATGTTAACCGGGGTAGTATAGCTTGACAGCATTACTATTCTAACATTCTGGCAGATTCTGGTGTGCTTTTTTTCTAATTCCATTTGTAATGGGGCTATTGCCTCTGTAACACACTTCCCTTCTTAAGGGAAAAAAAAGTGGGTTCAAAGGAGTTAAATGGTCCCTCCCTGACTCTCTTCAAATGCAACCTAGATCAATGGATGGTTGACCACAAATTCACTCCTGGGGTGGTGCCCATGTCTCCCCAGGACAGAGGAAGTTGGTATTAACTACCACAGACCCTTACCTCTACAAACTTCACTCACCTAACCACCAACAACCGGGGCAACTCGTTTTTCCATCCAGACATAAAATATATTGGCATAGCTTGACGCCAAAGTGGCCCCACAGCCATAATTTGATTTAAAAAAGCATGAATCAAACTCTATAAAATTGCAAGTTAAAATAACATCAGATATTTCCATAAGCAAATGGACCTGTTCTACACTGGCAAATTCTTTTCTTAAAAGCTTATCTCTTACAATTTCTATACCAGCTTCATTAGGAAGGACTGAATAAAGAGATTTAATATTAATAGTAACTAAAAAATCATTTTCAAGAACATTCAAATGTTTCAAGCTGTGTATAAAATCAAAAGAAACATGTATATATGCTGAATAACTGCAAACATTTTTTTGCAGAAATGTATCTACATAAATTGTAATGGCTTCTGTTTTGCTTATGCCACTGAGTACAATGGGTCTTAATGAAGGGTCAGTCAAACATTTGAAAATTTTAGGTAATCCAAAAATTCTGTAAACCATCAGACTCCTATTTCAAAACAATCAGAAAACTCCTGGTCAATCAATCCCTCCAGAAGCCATTTATATATGAGAAACTCTGTTAGTCTATAACTTCATATAACATCATACTAGCTGACTTTAATATAAAAATTATCGTTCAATAATTCATACATTTTCATGGTATATTTGCTAGTGTTCAAAACAACTAAAGCATTCACTTTATCCACTTTAAGAATTAAAATATTCTTATTCACCTTTAAAACTTTTAGTAGTGCCTGTTTTTCCACTTGAGAGAGATTATAAAATGTCTTACTGGGTTTAGTTTGAAACAGTGTTCTGACACTTCTTTCAATAACTTTGAAAAAAAAACTTTGAGCTCTAGTTTTAAGAGCGCATTATACATGATAGTTTTTTTAAAACACCACTGGCTAGCTCACCTTGTTCAAGAATACATTTTAGATTTAACATCCTAACATACTCACATATATAATTAATAGTCTCTTATAGTCACTTTAGTTGCATGCACAAATGACAGTCTATAACCTAGAACTATCAGTTCAGTATTGTTCAGTCTTTAATTTTACAGATTCATGATTTTGAAGACAAAATCTTTCATCTCTGGTTGTGATTTTTTTTTTTTGTTCCAACCTTTTTTCTTTTGGAGGTGCTGATTCTTTGGTGGCTATGCAGCTATCTGAGCCTGACTTCTGTTTCTGGTTCCCGTACCCTGGAAACCTTCATTAGGTCGCAAAATATGCTGGTATCATGAACAATTCTGAATGGAGGTAACAGTAATATTTGCTTCTTTGACAGTGCTTCCTTTACGATTCTTTCTAGTGACAAATTCTGATTGCCTCACTTCAAAATGTTCATACTGAACAACTGGCTGACTGCTTAGAAAAGGAGCATAGCTAGAATTTTCTGAATCATTCTTGTCACCTACATTCTTAGGCTGTTCCTTTTTCTCCCGCGAATACACACAACCTTTCTGATTGTCTATGGTATCCCTCAAATGTCTTAGGCTTCCTCTGCTTGAATTATAAAGTCTCTTTAACTAGTTTGTATTGAACTATTTCTATCTTTCAGTCAAAATTGACCGCAGTAGTTCTCAACTGTAAATGGTCATAACATAAGTTAATTTGTCATTCAAGTTACTCGAAGAGCTCATGTTGTGGTCAGCGAGCATTTGAACATACTGTAGTCCCATTTCTTCATTTAAATCTCTTCATGCCTCAATGAACTGTTGTGGAAAGTCATTGCCCACAGGCATCCTAAGGACTCCAACTCCTTGAGGTACTCTTTTGACCCTAAGAAAAGACTCAGTAAAATATTCCATTGCACATGTTTGAATTTAACTAACTTATTTTCAAACTCATTAAACTCAATGACAAGATCCACACAACCAACTAATAATAGCAGTCAGAAAGAGTTCACAACTACTTAAGAAATAGAATTGTCCAAATATCAGGTTAAAGCAAAAAGTTAGAAAGAAACTGCAGTGTAATGACAGCTTCATTGTGCCTGACAGCTATTTGCCAGAGGATAGATGAAGCCACATTATGTCTTTTAGCATTCTCACACACTCAGGAAGTACTACTGAGGGCAGACCTTAGTTTAATATGATTTGTCTGCTGTAATTAACCTTCAGTACTTAACAACAAATAATGTCAGTAGACAGCTCAATGAAACAATTGCTAACTATTAATTCTTCATATAAAATAATTGTCTTGATAAAAAACAACACAGATGATTACAAGATGACCAGCCATAACAAGGTTACTTGAAGAACTGTAATTAACTCATCTCTATTTGCTGCTGTTCAAGGACAATAAATGCATCTTTTGCTGGCACCATACTGTAAGGTTGTGTAGTTTATGGGATGACACTTCAGTGCAGTAGAAAAAGAGACTGTCTCGATGTTATATTAGGTTGTCTTTTTCCAGCAATAAGCAATGTAGTTCAGTATTAATAGATTCCGACAGGTGATAAGACATCAATATCATTTAGGAAGACAGCAGCTGATTAAGTATGTATTTGGCCACCTAGGATCCCTAAAAATAATGAGGATGCGTAATCAACTAACGAACTGAGAAACAACTTTTTAAAGTGAATTCATACAATGTTCTTTGGCTTCAAGTTAATGCTACTGGACTCTTCTGGGAAAAAGTAATATGAATACTGCCTCCTTCACAGGTAACTGCTTGGATAAAGTAAGGGTTTTTACATGTCTTTTGGTTTTAATGCCTGTAGCTTCATGTTGCTGAAGTATGGTTGTGATGCTTGCAAGTGTGGATGTGTTATTACATCTCTACTATAACAAAAAATTATTACAGTTTGATATAACTATTCCTAGCCATGTCCAAATATGTAATGCATTAGCTAAGTAAACAGCCCTCAATAGCTTTATTTTAGGAATGTACAACATAAGTCGATATTATCAGCAGATGCTATATTCAAGCCACTTCATTTCACTGTGTATTTTCTGCAACTGCTCAGCAATGTTCTATCCTATATATGCCGCCACCACACACACACACACACACACACACACACACACACACACACACACACACACACACACACTCACAAACATGTGCAGACAGCCTCCCTCTACTAGTACACCTCAACTGACAGGAATCAAGTGAAAGAAATTCTGCCTGCAATAATATATTCAGCATGCTTTGCATGCACAAACAACCATACTGTCCACAGACTTGAGTTGCTTGGTATTAGTATTTTTTGTGCTTGGAACTGTTTTTGCTCTTTTTTCCAGCAACAGAAAAGGGGGAATTGCATTGTTCTGCCATGTGTTTGCTACTAGCAAGTCAGCACTGTTTCTTTTGGCTGTTTGTTTTTTCTGTCTAGCTATGATGCAGGGCCTAGAGCATGTATGATGCACGGCACAGAGCATGTTTGAGCTGAGCTGCCCAATGCTGC
This sequence comes from Protopterus annectens, assembly GCF_019279795.1. NCBI lineage: Eukaryota > Metazoa > Chordata > Ceratodontiformes > Protopteridae > Protopterus > Protopterus annectens. Next base: position 359,230,300 of record NC_056748.1, read on the forward strand.
ACACTAAGTAACAGAATTACTGGTAGTGACCACTCTACTAACCTATTACCACCATATAAGTGACCATTTTTTAGCAAAACTGACACTTGTGCTACTTGCTAATAGATATAAATATATAAATATTTCTTTTTCTTGTGAGAGCTGCAGGAAGAGCACTGTTCTAAGGATTTGTTTGCTAGTGCCAGGTCAACAGAGGATACATGCTGTTTGTCCTGTCCCGCTATAATCTGTGCGTCCCATGGCTTAGCACTTGTTTGAGCTCAGGTGTCCATTGTTGCACAACATGCAGTATATTAACCCATACTATGCAGTAGTCAGTGGCCACAAGTTTTTGCCATCCAACTAAAGAAAAATGAAAAATTTACTGTCCTTAAAAAGCTGCACACAGCACAGTAGCTTGCAAATCTATACACATTAATTGTAGCATTGTGTTTTATTCCTAGATTTTATTATTTTTTTATTTTATTTTGTTTATCCATTTGAGCTGGTATTCTGTGTCACTTTAGAACTGTTTTACTCTGCATAATTTTTGGGCACCTAAACCTGAATCATTAGCCTTACTGCACCATGATCTGTTGTCTTGCATTACTAAATTATCACACTACGTTTGTTAATTTTGTGGCACCCTGCCTGTATTTTTTAATTGTTTTGCCTATATTTTCCAGTCACTATTTATTATCATGAGGCATGCATTGCTGCTGGTGTTTTACCTTTTTAGTGGCACTCACACCTGCATGACTTCATTGCTTTGGCTTATTCATTGACTCATTTGCAGTGCCTATGTCTGTATTGTTTCATTCACCTTTCTAATCTTGCAGTGTTTCTGTCTTCATAGCACCTGAAACTTGACTGGATATAAATGAATATATCCAGTAATTAGGATGCTGTATAGCCTGTCATATATCCAATAATTATGAGCTGTATAACCTATAATTTTATTTTATTTTTATTTATTTTACATTTGTTGAACGGGATAGTCCGACTGGATGCATGTCCATTTTCAGCGGAGGCCCGGGGAGAAAAGCTCCAAGGGTAAGCAGATACAGCATTACATAATACAAACAGACTACTTACAGAGATTACATAAGTAAGCAAGTTAAACAAGTTCAACAGGTTAGAGTTAAGAGTCATAGCACTGTATAGCTCATCATAGTGCTGTATAGCTTATTATAGCACTGTACAGCACATTAAAGCACTTTATAATACCATTTAACTGTTACCTCTAATATAAGAAGCCACACTCCTATAGCTAGAACACTGTATAGCTCCTGAGTAACTTGTATCCTCTTAGATAGAGCATATTAAAACCCCTGAGTACTTTGTATATTGCTAGATAGAACACTATACAGCTCATAGTAGCTGCTAGTTTCTCTATTCTAGCCAATAACCTGGGCATAGTACTCTCCAAACTCAAGTATTGCCAACTGTTTCTCTCATCCCATTCTCAAATCTGAAGCACAACTTCATTCCTTGACCCATGACTATGCAGGATAACACAACAGTGTGCTTTTACCCCCCCCCATGAATATATTATTTGCATTAGGTGTATACAGGCAGTCTAGCAAAAGCCTCATGCTTAACAATTGTGCACTTCTACTTCCTAAAAGGCACCACACCCTGAGATGTAATTCATTATTTAATGTGACATCTGAACTCATACAGCAGGCTATGGCTGTTAAACACATCACTTCTACAATACTACACCAGTCACTGAATACCTCCAGATATTTAACAAATGCTGAGGCTGTTGTAAAGAACCTACCAAAGCATTATAGAGTCACCACAATAACAACTCAGCCTCAAATGTGTGATGTAACATCTACTCCCACACCCACTAATACCACACTTGCACATAGCTCCCAAACTAATCACCAGGGAAGTAAGCAGAAGCCCATAAGGCCATCGAAGCCAACTAACACTTAAGGCAATGTCCAAATCACTGCTACCACTATTGTATGGCACACCAACTCCATATATAATTGGCTAAACAAAATATGAAGACAGTGAGTTGCCCATGCAGGGCCAAAATCCAAGGTGTCACAAGGGCCTAAGGACTCCTTGACTTGACAAATGTGAAAATGACCTAGTCAGGGGCAATGTTGGAGTGAGTGAATGGAGGCATTCTGTAACATCCCCTCTCTGGGCCAGTAATCAAGGAGCCTGAATCCTCACCACTGACACTGGAGAGGGATGTTTACTTGGAACAAAAATGCATACACCCAGTGTTTCCAGATGCAGCTCTCTGCATCAAGCACAATTTCCCTTAAGAGCACATAGGGAACCCACTCAGCCCAGGGTCTTGGTTTTTCTCTCTGTCTCTCCCCAGGTCCCTACTAAGGCTCCCCACTGGCACAACTGCAGAGTTAAGGCCTCAGCCAAGTGTCCAAGCCAAGTTCTCCACCACTCTCTCTGTGAAACCAGTGCTTTGTGTCCCTGCTTCAAGTAGCTGACACACACACACACACACACACACACACACACACACACATACACACACACACACACACACACTCTGAGATTTGTATTTGCACATGCGCACGCGCACACACACACACAAAGAACACACACACACACACACACACACACACACACACGCATACATACACACACCTGGAAAAGGCTGGCATAGATTCACTAGCTATGACCCCTTCTGCCCAAACTATAATGTAGTTATTGCCACCAGACACTCCCAAGCCAGCTACTCTAAGGCTCTTACAAGGGTACCCAATTATACTAAATGAAATTAATATTAATATGAATGGAAGTTTGACCAATGCAGTAAGGCTTTCAGGAGTGACCATAGAGTCACCAAACAGATATGAATACTCTCAAAGGATAAAATATTTTCTAAAGGACCAGACACAATGAAAAGTTTAAATATATTTAATAATAAATAATAAAAGAACATGAAAATACCAAATATCTGTTTACAATAAACACTACAGCTTCAATCACAGGAAATATTACAAATAACACAGGTTCACACAGTTACAGAAAAACAATATTTAGCTAATCTCACTATATTTTCCTGACTGATCTTAAGAGTTACTATACCCTGATCACTTACTACACCAAGGCAAGATGACGTAGTTGAGTGCTCCTTCGATGTTAGGTTCCAAAAACAGACTGCCCTAAAACTTCAGTCTCAACTAGTATTAAAACATTAGTTTTGTCCTAGATTACAGATTGACATCACATACACCTGGTCATCTGACTTCTTGTACCCATGTAACCCCCATTGCTAGAAACTGGCAGGATTTAACACCTATGTGTCAATAATACACACGCGCACACACACAGAGCCTTGCTAATATCTGCTGCAGCTCCTGGAAATCATAAAACACCTCTACTCTTCCTACAGGAGCTAATAAACTAAACTTCTTACAGACACTGTGTCTCTGGCTTCATTCAAAACTGTAAGATAACATCTTTATGGCCTAGGCCCAGTAATTTAATTTCTTGCTATTTTTAAAGTTTGAGATTAACCTCTTCTCTTCCAGTATCCTCTGTCAAAACATACACATTTAAACAGTTACATTTATTTTTCTGTCCAGCAGGGCACACTGTTGATACATTTTTAACACAAGCAGCTTTACAAATACATTTTTAACACAAGCATCTGTACAAATCAGTTTGATACACAAATGACATATAATTCTTTACAAAATTCCAGCTATCTGTGCTGGCATATGTTATCATCCACTTCCCTACTCCTCCTGGCATAGCTGGCAATTTCTCACATCGTCACACATTCTACCTTAAACATGGAGACATACTATAGCTTACTATGCATGTCCTGCAAATAGAAAAGACACTGGTCTTGTGTAGCATCTGGCCTTCACCAAGAATGATGTTCATATGTCAAGACAAGACAACTGGCAATGTATTTGGTCTCACCCAAAGGGGATCCAGTATGCATCAGCCAGGATAACATACTAAATAAGGCACACTGTGTTAACAATAACTTACACATCTCACGCCAAGGCTGCCTCATGCTCGCAAAAATGTCTGCTGTCCCATAGTAGCCTTTATATGCATGGTCCATTTATTGGGCCTTCCAGCATAGCAGACCTAATGTGTCCACTTACTGGGCATTTGACCACAGCAAATTCAGATCCTGACAACATTAAGGTGACATTACTCAATGCTAGGAGTCTCAACAAAAAGATGCCTGAAATTGAGGCCCTCCTGCAACTTGAACACATCCATAGTTGTGTAGTTACAGAAACTTAGATTCAATGCAGTAAAAGTACTCCCTCTGTACTAGGGGGTCAGCATCTATAATGCTATCAGACCTATGGGTAGCTGCAAAGGCATATCTGTTTTTGTCAAAAACAGTAACAGCTTGTTACAAATTGCATACAATCCTAACTTAGAGCTCCTACAGGTCCAAATTACACACTTCAAAACCAAGTACTACACAATGTCCTCCTAAAGATACCCATTAATGCTCCCGCTTGACCATGATAACTACCTCAGTGCACTTGAAGGCATCCTAACAAACTAAATACTATTGTGTTAGGAGATGTTTAATACTATCATGTTAGGAGATTTTAACTATAAAACCACTGATTGGCATACTTACACCTCAAAGAATAAATACGGTCAGGATTTCTGGAAATTGTTAATAAATATCTCATAGAATAAATTGTCAAGCTTCCAACTGGAGTCCAAGCACTCTTGATATGGTCCTTATCAAGGTATACCTTATCAAGTTATTCCCTTCCCGTGCCACACCCTTTGCCACTACATTCTTGGTAAAATCTGACCACAAATAAGTCTTTCCCTTTAGGCCTTTTGGATGCTCCGCCCTACCTAGCATATCAGTCATCGGGGACTTTGGTAAATCTAACCTGCTGCAGTTTTAGAAGACCTAGGCAACTTTCCAAATAAATCCTCACCTATGTATCTGGTTTAAAAGGCAACTTCTTTCATCTCTGACTTTTACCAATACCTAAATAGTTGCAAAGCTAAACCATTGCCCATCCATTTAAGTACTATGACAAGTTTAAGAATAAACACATATGGTGTAGCACTTGTATCAACAAACTGTACAAAAAAGTGAAAATTACTGAACAAGTATAAAACAAATCTCATCTCCCCACCTCAGAAATGCGCTGAAACAAGCTAGCAAAGATCTTAAGAACACCATCAGGAAACATAAAGCCAAGTATGACTTTAAAGAAGCCACAAATACAAAAGAGAATCATAAATTCTTTTGTGGCTATGTCAAGAAACAAAACAACATCAAGCAAAACAATTACTTGACCACAACAGTACTGGTCACTCTAACTGCAAGGATATAGCAGATATCTTGGCAGACAATTCTTTTCCTCACCCATTCATATCACATTTCCTGCTATTCTCTGCTATACTATCCCTCAAAGTCACTATAGAACAAGTTCTATAATCCCTGTCCAATTCTAAAAATAATATCACTGCATAACCTGACAATATATCACACTGCACCCTCACGGTTGCTAAATATGAACTCTCTGAACCCATTCTCAATTGTTTCAATCTTAACTTAACCACTGAATTTTCTTCAGAAGACTTGAAAACTGCTACAGTTATGTCCCTACATTAAAGCAGCTGCTCTTCTGACCTTGGAAACCATAGGCCCACCAGTCTCACCAGCTTTACATGTAAAGCCAAGGGAAGAATATATCTGAGCTCATAATTCTAGACATAGGTAACACTACTGACCTTGATACATGCCAGTTTGGATTTGTGACAACTAGATCCTGCCTCCTAAACTTGGTAAGTTACTTCAAAAGATGATTGGGGCAGTGAACAATGGTTCCTCAATGCATCCTGCCTATCTTGATCTAGTCTAGGTTTATGATAATACCCCAGGACTGGTATTATACACTAGTTGGTAAGATTCAGTATAAAACCCTACACTGTCTATCAGATTGCAAACTGTCTATCTGATGAAAAACAAGTTGTAAAATGTTAGGAGATCTTTCAGTACATAAAACTGTAATTAGCACTGTTCCTTAGGGTTTTATACTGGGATCTCTCTCTTCTTTTGCATCTGTTTTATTGAATCCAGGTTAATACCCAAACAGTGTGGCTATCCACATTTACAGATGACTGCACACTGGGTACTATTATTCAGTCCCCCACTAATACTTCACTGCTTTAGCAGGAACTGAACTATGCCCGGCATATTGTGCAGAAAATGATCTCAAGCAGTGCGCTCAAATGTGCATCCTAATACTGCAGGGCAAGCAAGCCACTCTCATTTCTGTTTATATAAATGGTACAGGCCTAACTGTTACAAGAGACCTCACTTTCATTTAACCACCGTGTCTCCAACACAGTTAAAAATACTTCTCCAGATCTAAAGATGTCATTATTCCACTGTGCTCTTACCCTTTTAGATCTGTTTTTGAATATAATGAAATCTTTATCATGTACTTAATATAGCACATTACTCAACCTGAATGGCAACAGAGACTTCTAACTAAGAAAATCAAGGCTCTTAAAGTGCTCACATGCCCTGACTATTCCAGTATTTTCTGGTTTATTGCTCCTGTTTTGTCATGGGGACCTACATCTAGCCTACTATACTATGGAAGAAACAGTTCTGTCTGATTTCCGAAGTCTAAGGAGGACCATCACCATCTCAAACACCCACCATACAAAGGACATTAATCTGCACAAACTGAACAAAATTCACTGGAGTGAGAGGTTCATAATCCAAAGTATTTTCTATCTATGGAACTGAATTTTCATACTTGTCAATCACAGCAGTACCATGACCATCTTCAAAACAAGCTTAGATTAGCTGTCTATATAGTCCAGGGGGGAAGTTGATGGGCTCTCATCATACAAGAAAACCGATGTCGAACTGTTCCCACTTTGAAATTCCCTTCAGCCTTCTACACTAATGTTTTTCCATAGTCTTAGCTATCTGAATAACTACTGCTTTCAGCAGTTATAATGAAACATGAGTGGACTCAGATGGTCCTGCATTTGCCCAGACTCTATAATGCACAGGCAATTGAGACACTATTTTTGTAGGTTGGAATAACTTTTAACACTGCAGTAGCTATACTAACATGAGATGCAGCGGTGCATTTTGAATGCCTCATGGGTGATAATGGATAATATCTTTGTAGCTCTCAGAACGTTGTAGCAGTCATGCGATATCTAGGAGCTGCTGCATATCATCTCAGCCACAGCTCTCAACTTCTTTGCTCAATAAGCAGGGGCAAAACTAAAAATAATGGGTAGAAAACCAATTACTGTTTCTCATAGCTCTCAAGTGACCTTATTATGAGGAATGTTTCTTATTTTGAGGCTTAAATAAAAGTCCATGTTCCTCTTTGTTGCACATTTGAAAAGGCATGTTACGCATTCAGTGTTAAGCATTTTTCCAATGAACATCATGGACAGTCAATAGATCTGCTCAGCAATGATGAAAAGCTTTTTATGTTTATCATATTTAGTGACACTAACAGTTTGAGGTGATAACAGAGAACAATGGACTTTATTTAACCACATCATCCAGTGTTCAGGGTTTGTACTTACAGGTGGTTCCGTGATCTCCAGTGTCGCCATCTCATGACTGCCACTTTCATACCCACTAATTATGTGTATCATCAGCATCAGACGATGCAAACACATTTCACTATCAGAATCCACCCATGTTTCGTCATCTGCAAATATCTTCTCCGCAGCAGTGCATTTAGTCATTTCTGTTCCTGTCAGACAGTGTTGGGAAAATAAACTATGTATTTGTCCAGGGCTCTGTCATACAATTCCCATTACTGTCTGATACAGTGATGGGGACACTGATTTGTACCAGTGAAAATGCAAACAATAATTTACATTCTCCCAGTGGGAAAAATCACACAGTTGATGTCATGCACACTAGATGCTGATCAGTAATGTATGCAAGGCCTGTATCATCAGTAACGTTTGATGGGTTAAAGTCTGTCCCAGTAGTCCTCAGAATATATTATTCATTTTTTTGGTACATGAAACTTTCTATAAACAGCAGTCCTCTGTCCACTCCCAGATAATTTTAAATAATTCCTCACTATGAAAGAATAACGTCTGATAAGCAATACTTTGTGAACATTATTCTAAAAGAAAATGTCAGTGCTGTTTGGATATGCATGTTTGTGTGTGTGTGTGTGTGTGTGTGTGTGTGTGTGTGTGTGTGTGTGTGTGTGTGTGTGTGTGTGTGCATGTGAGGTAGGGAAGGTGAGAGAGCCATCAGGAATACATTGTCCTATGTGCATACTGTACATTAATTACCCCAGTGGCAGCAGCAATATTTGCTAAGTTACAATCTACTCCAGTGTTCTTGAGGCAATGCCAAGTGTTGCAAGTTGTTACTTTATAATACCAAACATGTTTTCACTGATGCACATTAATTAAGTATATGTTTTGTGTTTTTTTACACTGCAACAACGTTTAATGTTTTACTGTCTGTCTCCCATGTTTTATCTGGCACTTTTCGGTATTGTGCCAGTATCATAATATAACAAAAAAATCCTTTATTTATCTCACGCTCACAAAGTATATTGCTTTCCTATTAAAAGTAGCCTTTGCTCTGTTACAGTCCAGTCCATAATGTCTTGGGCAACTTCTGCTAATGCAGAATAATTACAATATAATCAGGAACATCTGTCCTACTCACACACAGAAAATATGCTACCTCTTTTCTGAAAAGAGCTATTGATGCATTACTATCTGACCTTAATTGCCCTATCTTCACTTCCTACTATTACGTAGCTGTTGCAATATAAATCACAAACTTGTATCTCATGCACACTTCGCAAATATATTGCCTCCTGACAGAGAGAAATATTTTTTTATAACCATCTGGCCCCTTGAGCTTATGCATTCCTAATACACTCACTCAGTCATTACAATATACATTAGGAATCTTTGTTCTACTGACATAAAGCAAATAATTTGCTCCCACACACAAATTAGATTTTGATGTGCTACCGTCACTCTGTGTTCTATTTCCCAATACTGCTTTTTAGTAAGAGAACATCTTCTCCACATATACATGACAAATATGTCTTCCTTAGAAAATACAGTGTTTATTCTTCAGTAGTTCCCCTTATTTGACACTTTGATCTTCATTTTATTTGTTTTTCACTTAAGAATGAATGATTGAGCCTTACTGTGAGCAGTGCATGATAGCAAGTGGCCATCAATGTAAATACCTGGTCTCCAGCGAGCTTTACTTCTGAATATAAACACCTGTGATGAGAAACCGTCCCAGCTGTTGCAGCACACTGCCTCATTTCTGAGATTCACTCTCTTAGGAGGCTGAATTAGTGCAAAGAGTAATATGGGCTGTACCTATGCAAATGTCAGTGTTTAAGCTACATGTAACATGTTGTTGTCGGTCTAATCATGACTTCTAACTACATGCAGGGAGGAAAGGGGGTACCATGTTATTACTATCGCACTTCCATGTTCAGATTGGGTGACCATTTTTAAATGACTTCATTAGTATTTTCATTGTACTGCAAGAGTACTTAACCACAAATGAACATAAGGCTGGAATAATATCTAGAATAGTAAAATGTCAGCTTTATTACTTTAAAAAAAATGCAGGAAAATCATTATCTTAGCATATAATGCAACCACACCACTAACAGCAGCTGAGTTAACAGCAGTTGCAGTAAAAGAGTCAAATGGTTAGTCAAGGTCCTATTGCTACTCTAATTACCCATACCTCACTGCTGTGTGTCGGGTGCAGGGACTGTGCTGTGCACATGTGCAATGCATGCGTGAAAACATATACTGCAAAATTCAGAATTTATTTACCTACTTCTTGGCAGTTCCATATCAAAAATGTGCCAGCAAACTAATAATTATGGGAAAAGTGGGTTACTTGTATTAATCATATTTAATACAAAGATAATATTTTTTTAATGTGCTGTATTACTTTAAATATTTTTCTGGGTCTGTTAGTTCAGATAATCAGATTTTGCAAAGTGGGGATGTAAGGCATATACCCCCTATTATTCAGTACACCTCAACATATATTATCATATGACTAGATTTTATTACAGATGTGCCCATACTGTTAGGGATGCTACACAAGTTTTGGGTATCCTGTTTATTATCATTTCAGTTTATTTCATGTTACTTGTATTGCAGCTGTTGTTCCTAACCTGATATAAAAAAAAAACATAATGATTCTGGAACTGAGTTATGCTTAAACAGGGTAGCAACCTCCATTCATTTCCACTTTACATGCTTTTGTAATGACGTATTTTAGCCAACAGAAATAAACAGTGCTGGTCAAAGTTATTTGCTTTGTAAATTAATGCCTGTCTGCTTCAGTATTCAAGTAGGAATAACTTCAGCCGGGTTACCACAATGCCAGTAATTTATTTATTTTTATTTATTTTACATTTGTTTACCAGGAGAGTCCGACTGGGCTCAAAGCCCATTTTCAGTGGAGGCCCGGGGAAAAAAACTCCAAAGACACAAATCAATCAACTTAAAGCTCCATAAGACACAAACAACAGACTTGTAAGCATTATATAAAAAATAAAGATACATTCAACTATAGAGAAATGTTGGTATAGCTGTTGGCAATGCATAATGTTTGTAGGGCACTTGAGATGATAAACAACAATATGCATCATATATTTCTATTAAAGTAACCAGGGTCATTAGTACCAGGAAAATAACACACTTGTATCTAAAAAATATTTCCATGCATCTTCCCAACAGAATTAACTATTGCATTTTGTTGTTCTTTTAATGATTTGCTCGTCAGAGCTAAGCTTCATATTTGATGATAGCCTGTAATGTCTGTTCTTCAAAAAATCTCCATAACAATATACTTTGCATGTTTCCACAAACCAGTGCACTTTCAGTGTTAACTAACACTGCAATGTTTAGTGTGATTTAATTTGGGCTAAACAAATCATCTTACCTAGACTGTTGAACATTTTTTTTCCATGACTGAGAGAGGTCATTATGTTCTTGCAGTAATGAATACACTGAGTTAATGTATAGCAGAGTTAACACCATCAAGCAAAGAACGCATTCATCTAACCCCAGTTTAGAATTCAACACATGTTCAAAGAAGTTGCAGAACAATGCTGTTACTGTGATTGCCAGTATCTGGAAAGAAAAACATCTGAAAACTTTGTTAAAGTTGCTTCCATACTCAGTAACCCACAGTAGCCAGAGCACTCCAAACAATGTATATTAATAACTATCTAGTTGTCAGAATTAAAGTGACTGTTTCTCAAAAACTGACATTTAAACTGTTCTAGTGGCTTTTAGTGGTAAGTAGCAATAAAGTATAAGTGTAGGCTTACCTACTAATCCACAAGGAAAATGCAGTTCAGGATGTTATACATTACATTTAAGCTCACTCCGTTCTGCTCACAGCACTTTACACTTACAGCCACATTTCAATTTACAGGCTAAAGAAATAATGGAATTATACAAGTAAGCTACAAGTGGTACATCTGTAGTAGCAGAGTCATTTATCCGTACTTTCCAGAAATACTGCCCCTTCATCCTGTTACAGACAAGCATCCTATCAAGGACTGATTATCTGTCTTACAAACAATGATTGCTGGAAGAAGCTGTGATTCATGCATGACGTTAAACCGGATAAAGTGAGTATTAGAAAACATTTAGCACCCATATCCCTCATCGATAGGGGCAACGAGTAAATGTCCCAACATTATCTTTGTTCTGCCCAACTCAGGGTTATTCATACACAATATACAAGGGCTAGAAACTACCATGCTAATATAAGGCCATGCTTCTGAAGATCCTTATATATCAATAGCCTAGTAAGTGCCTGTGAACATATGAACCTAAGAATGAACAAATCTCTTAAAGAGTGCATATAATCAAAACTATCCCAAGTACATACAAATTTTTCACTGGCCTGCACTACACAGCTGACTAAGGAGGTCCATTAAAATCCACTACCACCACTGTCCCAGTGAAGAAACCTCATCTTGGTGCTCTCCGCAGTTTGCACTCCCACAGCTGAAGTTAATGCTCATAGGTGACAATAACACTTCCCTTTCCCTCATTATCCAAGTCATGCCTGCAAAGGTCCAAGTGAATCACTTCACTTACTCAGTTAAAGAACAACTGCCTTTTTTGAAGAACACATTTCTTTCAACTTTACCTTGGCACAGGCATCTATAATTTTGTATTTTGTCTCTCCTGTTTATTCTGTATGTTACAAGAATTTATCTTTAGGAGCTTTATGTGAGGACCTCTCCAGTACTAACAAGTTCATCCTGGAACTGTTGTTTTCCTTTAATGAACAAGTGGGCTACTTTAATACCCTGGTAGATACCAGATGGAGTGAAATATTTACAGGATGTGCCATATCTAAGATCAAGGAAACTGAGAAGGTCTGTGATTCATCCCTGGTAGTCATATATGACAATGACTCTAAATGAGGACTTCCATGCTCACTGAAAGGTCAGGAATCATGTAGAGTTCTACTGGTCTAGGCATTATAAGTTATATACAGAAGGTCTGAATATACTATCTTGAGGACATAAAAATCTTTTTGGACTCAAAAGTATCACTTCATGAAACGTGAACAAATTTGGACTCAAAAGTATCACTTCATGCAAAGTGAACAAATAGCCAATAAAGATAGATGCACAGCAGATAAATGGTCAACAGAGGTAGTAATATTTGTTTTAAACAATGTAATGAACTTAACACCTCACTGCCTGCACTCTTTTTGGAGACTACTTAAGTGAAGAATGTGCAATACCTCTGTACCTCCATTTACCTTCTTCACTCTAATCTAATAACAGTTTGTTTAAGGCAAGTCCAAAAAGTCCAAAACATCCTTTGTACAATTAGAGAGTGCGAAGTGACCTCATCTAGCACTGTCCTATCTTGGCTACAATGGGTCAGTTCAAATACTGCCTCCATCTGCTTTTGAAGATTTGTAACAGACTTCATAGGGAAGATGTAGTCCTTAGGCCCAGAAAGGAACCATAAAGAGGTTTCTGAGCAGACTATTTTAAATATTTTTCTTGGTCATCTTACCAGGATATTGATAATGAAGTATTTTCTAAAGTATCTGTATAACAAGGCAGATACATAGGCTGTGATTGTGTCATCTCTAGACTGAACCGTGATCAAACATTTTAAGGAAGACCTGCAAGAAGTTAAGGATGGGAAAAGTTGGAAATAGGAATAGAACAGCTATAGTGAAAGAATGGCAGGTGGAGTCGAGTGCATTGACAAGAAGCTAGATTGGCTTTTCGAGATGTCCATCCAAATGATGAAGGTGGTGTCAGAGTTGAGCTCATGCCAAAGTGACATGTAAAATAAAGAACTAAAACGTAATGAAAAGGCTGCTTGTTTGAAAGCAAGACTGATTTAAGTAGTGCTACCCTGAATGGGCATGAAGAATGGACTAGGAAAATCAGTTTGTTTTAATATAATATGAATGCACTGGAGTACCAGTCTCGGGTCTATGTTATATATTCAAACTTCCAAAATGTCGAATACCATATGTTCGAGACCATATTTGAAAGTTCGAATATATAATAAAAAAAAAGAAAGAAAAACATACCTTAATGCTGCGCCCTCCACACCCCCTACCTAAATATTCCAACTCCGAGACTGCACTTCAGTGCAGAAAAGGGAAATTCTCCCATTCTGCACCGTATGGCGCTGTTAAAGTCAACCTTCGAACATTTGCAATGTCAATCATATGGTCTCGACCATATGACGTTCGACATTGCAAGCGTTCATTTATTTGACATAGACCCCCAGTCTCATGGTGAAGGAATATCTGATGGTCTTCCAGAAAATGTGAAAGGCATGTGAAGTGGAAGTATGGTGAGCTACATTAATGAAGAGCTGGGCAGAGCCAGCTCTGTTGGCATAAAGAGATAAAGCCCTGACTACAACTCAGGTAACATTAGTTTAAAAAAGGCTCAGGCATCTGCCAGGGCTGGTATGGGAGAAGGGCGGAGTCATGTGGATAGGCCAGCTCACCTCTCTTTGAGGAAGATGGTGTGGGCATAGCTCTTAATCTCTTAGCACAAGAAATCTGGACAGAGACTAAAATAATGGGAGGACAAAGGCCCAAAAATAGGAAGAAAATTTAAACATTGCTCGTATAAACTTAGATGTTTATAAAAATAGGATATGTGTTAACATGTATTTTCTGAAGGATAGGAAGTCTGAAACTCAGTGTATGTCATTAATTAGTGACTTCAGTCCTCACTGATATGCCAGAAACCACAAGTTTTATGAGGAACAGACCAAAAATATGAGGTAAAAATCTGGACAGTTCAGAAGTATGTTGGGGTGCTCCTTCCTGATGTAGACTCCACAGAGAGAGAGAGATGGGACAGACTCCCTTGAAAGCATCACAACCTTTCTGCTAATGCCACCAGCCACATTAGAGTAACTTTGAGGAGTGCTACTTCTAGGATCAATAAAATCAATTATATGAACAACCTAAGTCACGATGAATTGTTGTTTCAGGCCTGGCATTTGGTATATGTGGCAGAGAGCAAAAATAAAAAAAAGTTGTAACATTAATAACGTTTTTTAGACATGTTGCTCCATTATCAAAGTGCACACCTCAAGTTTAAAGCTGACTATACTCAACACAGGGAGTAGTATATACGACACCAAAAGTGACAAACATGAACAATTCTTAAACTTAAAAGTCCTTGTGAATTTTAGATATCGACTTTGTCAAGGAGCAGAGCAATGAATCATACCAACTTCATAATGCATTTCTACATCAAGTAAATGCAAGTCAAATGGAGGTGACATCTACTTTTGGATAAGGGAATCCTAGCTATTCCTAATTTAAGTACTTTAATAAATAATTACATTTATATTACTTGTGATGACATTTTGATTTGCTGGATTATAAGTTCCCATAAAAGATTAATTAATTGCTGATCGTGTCATTATTTTGTGAACATGTCATTATTTCTATAACTATATATGTATTTATTCATTTATTTGTTTATTGGTTGGTTTACTTATTTAAGTTTATTATCCTAGTAAGATAACTAGTCTAAACATCATTTTCAGCTATGACCCAAGCCAAAATGCAATAACAACTTTTCAAAACAACATTTAGAAATAGAGTACCTTCAAAGTTACATTTCAAGTCAATATTTGCATAGACATCACATAAGACATTTACAGTTCAATAACTACTATAGTTGTGCTTTTACATGAATGTTAGTCTACACAAATTGCTGTGTTACATACAAGGATACAAGCAATACTTATTTACATAGTTATACTGGTTGAGTAGTTGTCTGTGTATCATGATAGTTGCACATTGCATTCTGATAAATTCTACATTTTTTTAAGTTCATAGGTAAGTGCTAAGCTAGCTGCCCTTGTGGACCATTTTAAGCTTAGCCAATTTCTCTTGGTGAGAATCAAACCCTGTACCACTTGTCTGTGGGATAAACACTTAACAACTATAACTAATCCCAAATGAGTTGGGATGCAGAGTACAGTATGACTTTTCCCCCTAGAAATAACTTGGTTCCCTACAACAACTGCACTTGTATTGCCAGTGAAGAGTGCTTTCATGAGCTTTCAAAAGAAAGACCATTTGCTAGTTTTTTGTATTTTGTCTGGTGATATTCTGTGCTATAGGGTCAGTTTTGCAGAAGGCTATTTCTGCTCCTGCTAAGGAATGTCAGGGTCTTTGTAGTGTACATTATCTGCACATATTAGGATATACTTGGAACTTCTGACTAGTAGTGTGTTTTTAATGGTGGTGGTGGGGGGGGGGCAGTATCTTCTTAATAGTTTGTAGGGCAGAGTACTTAGTCCTGCCTTAACTGATAGCCATGTGATATTCTTTACGGCATCATAGTGGTGTTCCGTCTTATATGATAAATTAATAAATCTGTGTGTTTTGTTCTCTGCTATTCCTCTAATGTACTGATGTATGACTTGAACAACTTGATTATTTGAAGTGTTAAATAACTGAATGTTTCACATGAGAGTTTCTAATATGTTACATGTTCTGTGTATGTGTTATTCCCTGTTGTGAATGCAGAAGTCGAGGTGCAAGGACATCCATAATAAAGTAGTAAAAATAGAATAATCTGCCAGTTTTTCTTATCCAATTTACTAATAAATGTTCATCCATACAGATTTTATGAAAACTAATTGCCTTGTCTCTATTAGCTCTTCAGAGGGCTGTTTTTTCTTATTCACCATTCTTTGTTTAAATAACTTACATCCTCAGACTATGTCCTTTTGTTTTCCTTTATTCTCATTCATGCTTTCATTCTTCAATATCTGTTTTATCCAATTCAAGCTGTCAGGGAGCTAGAGTATATCCTGGGACTCTGTTAGCACAAGGCAAAGAAACTTTCAATTCAAGTTGCCAATTTACTGCAGGATGCACATGAGCATACTCTTGCACATGTGTGCACCAGGACACACAAACACACACACACAAACACTGTGGGCACACCTACTGACAACCTGGATAATCATCACTTCAGCTAGGGCACGCGTTGTAAAGTGGTTGTAAACCTGAACATCTAGGAAAACATCCAGGCAACAAGATGGAGGATGTACAACCTCCACACAGAAGGATCCTAACCAAAACACTACTAGGGGATCAAGTGCAGTGAAACAGCAGTGCTAACCACTGTAAACCTAGCCAGAACACTGACTAGAGAACCAAGTGCAGTGAAGCAGCAGAGCTAATCACTGCAAACCTAGCCAAAACACTGACTAGAGAACTAAGTGCAATGAGGGAGCAGTGCTAACCACCGCAAACCTAGCCAAAACACTGACTAGAGAACCAAGTACAGTGAAGCAGCAGTGCTAACCACTGCAAACCTAGCCAAAACACTGACTAGAGAACCAAGTACAGTGAAGCAGCAGTGCTAACCACTGCAAACCTAGCCAAAACACTGACTAGAGAACCAAGTACAGTGAAGCAGCAGTGCTAACCACTGCAAACCTAGCCAAAACACTGACTAGAGAACCAAGCTCAGTAAAGCAGCAGTGCTAACCACTGCAAACCTAGCCAAAACACTGACTAGAGAACTAAGTGCAATGAGGCAGCAGTGCTAACCACCGCAAACCTAGCCAAAACACTGACTAGAGAACCAAGTACAGTGAAGCAGCAGTGCTAACCACTGTACTCCTTGTGCTTCTGTGCATATTTTTTAAAAGACCGCGTCCATTATAACTCTGATGATTTTTACTCACCTGTTTCTGTAGTGCCACTTCCAGAATCAAGCTCTTCTATTCCCTGTAATATACGCCCACTTTTTTGCCCTCCAATGAAATGTCTTTATCCCGTGCATGCTGTTACACTAATAAGATCCTAGAACTGGACAAAGAACTTTAGACACATTTTTACCAAATACACTGTTGTGACCTCTTACATCTAATGTGCATGTTTTTTTTTTATTTAATTTATGTATACTTCATTAACTAGATAACTGAAAAGGGGACCCTTTTCATTTATGACCTGGACCGCAATGGCAAAGACAATAACAAGAAAGAAATGCACTTAGGAATACAAAGAAAAAAGCAATACTGACTTTAAGGCATTTCAGAATAATTGCACATACAATACATAGGCAAGGCATGAGACTGAATATGTACTAAATTAAACATTTACAAGAATGCATACATTATTGAATGAAAGTATATTGCACAGCTCACATCACTGTAATATGTCAGTACAGTGGAATGGAATAGAGATAACTTGTGAATGTTGCATGGCTGTAAAAATAAGAAGGGAGGTGGGGCATACCTCTTCTTATACATCCCAATATTCCACCAGCCTTCATTCCTACGCAAACACATTCTCACACTCCCATAAGACATCTGATAAAACTATCCGACATCCCTTTCCTCTTCTGCTACTGCTATTACTCTGCCCCAAACTGTATACACCTTTCATTGGTATATGTCTTCTGGATGTAGAACATACAATTTTTGTATTGAATTTAAGTAGTCACTTTTTAAACAGCTTTCTCTGTATACACACTGTTCTGTAAATTTGAGCATTCAGCAAAATGTCAAAAGTTTTCTCCCAGGATAAGTAATCAAGATAACTTATAAAGACACACAGAAGGACTAACTCCACTAGACACAATTCTTTCCTTTGTGATCACTACTTTAACTCTCTGTGCCTTGTATGAATGGATCTGAATTGTCCATAGCTTTAAATGATCAATCAACAATCAGCAACACAAGTCCCTCAAACTCATGTCAAACAACAAATAATGTTTTGCATAGCAGACAGGCCTCCCTGTATTGCCCATGTGTCGGGCTTTCACCTTATACCCTTTTATACAAATATACTAACTCTACAGTCGCACAGCTACAAGGAAGAAAAAACATCTTTCAAAGGTTAAAATACTAGCAGCATGAAAAGAAAACTTTCATTAACAGTATAGAAACACAGATAGAAAACCTGGGTCAGGGAAATGTTACATTAGGAAAACAAGAATGTAGATTTAACATGTTGAGAAACAGACGTCAACAAGTCACAGAACTGTGTTGCAGACTAACTGGAAACCCATATAATATCCTTGGTCCTAGTGAGTTTATTTGTTTCATTAACTTTTTTCAATGGTGTCATGTTAAGGGCCTTGCAAATCTGAGAAGGCCACAACATGACCCTAATCTGACTCATTCTGGGGATACCCACTCAGAGAATATTATGTTTTTATGTGACCTTGCTATTGTGAACAGCCAACAATACAAGACAGCACTCCTTCATTCTGGAAGTAATTTATTGATGTTCACAATTCACATACCGGTTTCGGCTACATAAGCCTTCATCAGTGACATTGATGAAGGTTTATGGAGCCAAAACCGGTATGTGAATTGAGACACTGGTAAAGGCTTATGCAGCTGAAACCGGTATGTGAATTGTGAACATCAATAAATTATTTCCAGGAAGAAGGAGTGCTGTCTTGTAGTGCTTATAAGACTAAGCACCTGGTGACTGTACCTGCACAGAACTTGGTTTCTTGTGGCTTGCTGTTGTGAATCCATAATGTCTTGGGTCATATAACACGCAGTCTTCTGGAGGTTCAGCATTCTTTTCTTCAGCCATAGCCCCAGGATTTTCACTACAAATGTGGTCAAACCATCAGATCAGGAGTTTGCAACTTCTATTTTACCCTCACTCTTGTGAAATGGAATCACTTCTTTCTTCTTCCTTGCAACAAAGATCATGCCTATTCACCATGACTTATTAAGAAGTCTACTAACTGGTTTTCCGGTTTGCCCCTTGTTCTCCAAGAAGCCTAGGGTGATGTTCTTCAATCTCACTCTTAGTTCTTTCAGGATTCTCTTTTATGTAACTGCACTGGACTTAGTCCCCTCTCAGAGACACTGTTACTGTATATTTTTTGTTATCTTTCTTTGTGAATTCTGAGTAAAGATATTTATTTAGCTAACCCATGTGTTTACCATTTTTTTCTTTCCAATCCCTACAACCTTTTTTTTATTTTCATATTTCTCCTTTTGACTTTCTTTGTTTGGGTCCTTTATATGTCGATACGTTTTTTCATTTCCTTCCTGAGGAACGGGATTTCAGTTTGTCTGCTCAGACATTTATTTTCATGCCAACTCGTTTCCTTCTGTTTTACTTGTTAAATCCATCTGTTTCTCCTTTCTGCACTTCTTCACAATTCTTAACTGTAATCATTTTTTACTCTTGCTTTTGATGCCATTTCAGTGCCATTTCATTTGACAACTTGAGGCATTCCCCAACTCACCTTTAATTTAAATTACGATAATAATTTTGAATATAAGCATATCACTTCTAAGATAGCACTTTTGATGCATCCATAATTTTCCACCAAGTCTTCAGAAAAATACAACAGATCTCTTTCTGAAGTGAGACCATATTTTGTCAGTCTCCCCTCCTGAAATTCAAACCTCAGTCTTTAAAGGTTTAAATACCTAATTACGGTTATGGTAAAAGTACAGTTGTGTACACTTACCATAAATGTAGATGTTCGAGTGTATTCACTGTTGCAGTCATCACATTTCGGTTATCTGCATGCAGGTAGCCCTCAGCTGGCCTGAATATCAAAGTCTTGGGTCCTGCATCGGATGCTGTCTCTTCTTCCATGACATCAGGTAGTCAGGGGTATAAAGCATGCAGCCGACACCAGTACATCAGTTTTTCTTGCCCCAGATGTCAGGTGCCTCCATAATGGGAAGCAATATACAACGTTACACCCCCAACAAAAAGCAAATACACAAGAAAGCTTAAATACACTAAACAAGAAGAAAGGTATAGCCAAGGGAAGTCAGGGAACTGGAGGGAGGGTAACCAGGACTGCAACAGTGAATACACTCGAACATCTACATTTATGGTATGTGTACATAACTGTACTATGTTCTTCATGTTTCACTATTGCAGTCATTACATTTGGGTTGATTCCCAAAGCTAAGGAAGGGAGGAGGCAGTTAGAGAGCATTAGGACCAGCTATTAAGCCCTGCAAGACTGCAGTGGCAAAATCAGCTCTGGATTTAGAAAAAATAGGCAAGTGGTAATGCTTGGTGAAGGTATGTACAGAGCTCCAAGTAGCAGCTTCTAGGATGTCCCTGGTAGGACACCTCTGAGAAAC
Source organism: Protopterus annectens (assembly GCF_019279795.1). Lineage (NCBI taxonomy): Eukaryota > Metazoa > Chordata > Ceratodontiformes > Protopteridae > Protopterus > Protopterus annectens. The sequence continues at coordinate 359,250,916 of NC_056748.1, forward strand.
GCTGTTGAAGTAGATGCCACCCTGGAGGAATGTGATCTTATCCCCTGTGGGGTGTTTTCCATGGTGCTTATAGCAGAAATTAATGCAATGGCCTATCCACTTAGAAATGGTTTGCTTTGAAATGGCCTTCCCCTCTGCCCTGGCAGCAAAGGCAACTAGCAGCTGTTCAGTTTCCCAGAGAGGCTTAGTCCTGTCCATTTAAAATCTAAGTTGTCTGTGAACGTCCAAAGAGTGCAGTATTTGTTCCTCTTTGTTCTGTGGATTAGAGAAGAAGGTTGGCAAATGAATGGACTGATTAAGGGCCACACTGGATACCACCTTGGGCATAAAGGAAGGATTGGTCCTGAGGGACACCCTGTCTGCATGGAAGATGATGAAGGGCTCCACTGCCATGAGGACCTGCAATTCAGACACTCTTCTTGCTGAAGTGATGGCTAGAAGGAAGGCTGTTTTCCAATAAAGGAATTTCAACTCTGCAGTTGCAGCTGGCTCAAAAGGAGGTAGAGTGAGTTTTTCCAATACAAAGTTAAGGTCCCAGGCTGGAGCAGGATCTCTCCTGTGTGGTCTTAAATTGTTGGCCCCTCTGAGGAATTGTTTCAGCAGGGGGTGAGAGAAGAGGGGTGGCTCAGTATTATAATGTGCTGAAATGGCTGAGGCATGAATTTTAATAGATGAGAAGGAAAGGCCCTTGTGGATAATCTCTGTTAAGTATTGAACAATATTTTTATTTTATTTTATTTTACATTTGTTAACCGGGCTAGTCTAGCTGGATATATGTCCATTTTCAGTAGAGGCCCGAGGAGAAAAGCTCCACACATACTAAATTTCAATGGGACAATTTACAGAGTACATAATTAAGTACAAAATGAATTATCATTTAGTAACATGAAATAAACAAAAAATAAATATACATGAAGTATCTAAGGAACATACTACAAAAAAAAATTGTTGTTCAGTAAAAAGCATTACAAAAAGTCAGGATTAGCAAGAAGGTTTCAAAAGAAAAATGAAGAAGAGAAGAAGAACAGGAGATAAGAAGGGAATAAAAAGGAGGAAGAGGGAAAGAAGCAATAGTCTGGAGAGGAGAAGGGTAAGAATGTGTATAAGAGGACAGGGGAGAGAGAAAGGAGGAGAGGTTAGAGCATTAGAGGATAGTAACAGGGCAGTAAGAAGTAGGAATAAGTATATTTACTAAGTAAAGTGTAAAGTTCTAGTGGTGGAGGGGAAAGAAGAAATTAGTCAGGAGTCCTACAGGAACAGAGCCAGTGATTTTGGAAACACAGTTTAATTTTTTGTTTGAACAGAGGTAAGGAGGAGGTTAGAGTGATATCAGTGGGTAGCTGATTCCATATCCTTCCTATAGTATTAGTGAACAGAGAGTCACCAGCTAGGTTATGGGACTTTACTGATTTAGTCATGAGTTTGGAAGAAGATTGAAGGGAAGTAAGATTATTGTAAGGGATTAAAAGTTGAGAAAGTATAGGGGTGTTATAAGGTTGGTAGAGTATCTTGTGAGCAATGGTAAGTTGTGAGATCAAAAGACAGTTTTGTAGCTCAAGCCAGCCTAGGAGTTTTAGGTTGTGACAGTGGTGTGTTTTGAAAGGGTTGCTGGTGGCAAATCGGGCAATGCTATTGTAACAAGTTGCTAGTTTATTTAGGTTGGCCTTCTTAAGGTTAGTGAAGATTGGTGAGGCATAGAAGAGAGTAGATATAAGATGGGAGTGGGCAATAGTAGCTCTGGTAGAAGGTGTGAGAAAAGGTTTGATACGGTATAATGATCCTATTTTTATTAACAGTTTTGATGGTGTTATTGATGTGTTGATCAAAAGTCAGATTGTTGTCGATGGTAATTCCTAGCAGTTTAGTTGTTGTGTCAGGAGAAATAACAGTAGTGTCATTAGACAAAATGTTGAAGTTTAATGGGGAGGCTCGAGTGGTAGGAGTGAAAAGGAGAAGTTTTGTTTTTTTAGCATTGAGGAGGAGGTATCGTCTAGTAAACCAAGTTTCTACAGTGTTAAAGGTAGTTTGAGTTAGAGACAGTAGTTCTGTGGGGGTGGATGCTGAGCAAATGATTGTTGAGTCGTCAGCATATTGGATGCAGGTAGCTTGAGGGATGACTGTGTTGAGATCGTTTATGTATAGGGAGAAGAGAAGTGGACCTAGGATAGAGCCCTGTGGAACTCCAATTGAAACAGGCAGTAGAGAAGAGATATGATTGTCCCAAAGGACGGCTTGATGTCTGTTGTTAAGATAGGAGGTAAACCATTTTAAAGCCAGGTTATCAAATGAGAGGGATTTAAGTATATTAATAAGGGAAGAGTGGTTCACCATGTCAAAAGCTTTGGAGAGGTCAATAAATAGAGCAGAGAAGAAGATATTGGAGTTTCGATAGTTGTTGATAGTATCTATGAAAGAAAGGAGGGCAGTGGAGGTGCTATGGTGGGGCCTAAAGCCATGTTGACAGTTGGCAATTATGTTGTGAGAAGAGAGATAATGTATGAGTTGCTGATGAATGCATTTCTCCATAATCTTAGCAAGAGGAGAGAGAAGAGCAATAGGTCTAAAGTTAGTAAAGTCAATAGAGTTTCCACCTTTGTGTAGTGGGATGATATGAGAGATTTTCCATATATCTGGTATGGTTCCTTCTTGGATAGTCCTATTAATGAGTAAAGATATAGGGTATGCAATCTGTTTAGCAGCCTTTTGAAGAAAGAGAGAGGGGAGTTTGTCAGCAGAGGGGTGCAGGGTTTCAGTTTAAGAATAAGCTTATAGATGAAGGAGGTAGAGATAGGATGAAGAGTGAAGTTTTGGGATGAGTCCATAAGATTATTTGGAGGGTAAAAGTTATTGGCGTTCAGTTGTCTAGCAAGAGATTGAATGGTTTCAATAAAAAAGGTGTTGAAGGCGTTAGCAGTATGGCTAGGGTTGTCTGGGTTTTGCGTTTATAGGGGAGGGAGTTTTAGCTGAACCAGGAGAAAGGAGTTTGTTGATTGAAGACCAGAATTGTTTTGGTTTGTATAATTGGGTTGTTTGAAGATCACAGTAATAGTTCTTTTTGTCAGAGATTATTGCTTTTTTTGTGAGATTTCTAAGTTTGCAAAAATGATGAAAATCAGAGGTGGTTCTATGGTGTCTCCATTTGGCCCAAATTTTATTTTTACTGTGAATTAGTTTCTTTGTTTCCTTAGAGAGCCATGGGGCTGTATTAGACTTCATTCTAATAGAGCGTGTAGGGGCATGTTTATCCAAAATGGAAAGGAAGGTTGAGTTAAAGAATGATACTGCTTCATTAAGAGGAAGTGATTTTAAGAGTTTCCAGTTACATGTTTGAGATCCTTTTGAAACAAATCACTGTTAAAGTTTTTGGTAGAGCGTATTATTCTAGTGTTAGGGAGGTTTAGATAGTCGGTCTTTACTCTGGAGATATAGGTTAGGCAGTGGTCACTGAGGTCATCGGGCATAGTTCCTACTTTGTAAGAGACATTAACTTTGTTTATAAGTATCCAGTCTAAGATACTTTGTTTCTTATTTGGTTTATTAAACCTAGTTGTGGTGGTAATGGATTGTGTAAAACTATGTAGGTTTATATGACAGGAGGGATTGTTGCTACTAATAGTATTCCAGTCTATATTAAAGTCGCCCAGAATTATAGTTTCTTGGGGGAAGTTTGTGGAAGTCCAGCTGAGGAAGTCTTCTAAGATTGGTATGTTGTTGCCAATATGCAGTAAGCTGGGCACTATTGTGCCCATCCCCTGAGTCTGGCTCCAGGAACAGTATCTTTTCCACTTTTCAGCATAGGATTTTCTAGTACTAGGCCTCCTTGCCTCCAGAATGACACCCAACACTTGCTTACTGAGGAATGGTATTGGAGAGCTCAGGTAATTAGCCAGGCTGCAAGGTTCAGGGTTTGAAGCTGGGGGGGGGGTGTAGAATCCGGCCCTCCTGCTGGGACAGCAGGGAGGGGGTCTGAGGCAGGTGCCATGGCTCCAGCAGTGACATACTGCGCAAGAGGGGGTACCAGTGTTGGCATGGACAGTCTGGTGCAATGAGTATCATCCTTGGTTTGTCCTGGTTGATCTTTAGCAGAACTTTCGAGAGGAGAGGCAGATGGGGAAAGGCATAAACAGAGAGGCTTTCCCAGGTGAAGGACAGGGCATCCATTTTCCAAGCTTGTCTGTAGTGAGTCCTTGTGCAGAATTTGTACAACTGGTAGTTCTGAGGGGAGGCAAACAGGTCTATCTCTGGGCTCCCCCATTTGTTTCTCAAAACATTGAATATCTTCGGTTCCAGTTTCCACTCATGTGGATCCATTATATTTCTGCTTAGGTCATCTGCCAGTGAATTTAGCTTGCCTGGCAGGAAGTGAGCTTGCAGGTGCACTTGGTAGCTCAAGGCTGTGTTCCACAGAGCCATGGCTAGTCTGCAGAGAGGGTACGAGTGAGTCCCCCCCCCCTGCTTGTTTATGTACCACATAACAGTGGTGTTGTCTGTCTTTACCAATAATTGTCGTGGAAGAATGTGGTCCTTGAAAGCTGTCAGAAAATTCTGTACAGCTAACTTTTCTTTTTGACTGATATGCAGATGCATTTGACTCGGGTTCCATTTACCCTGAATGCACTGCCCTGCCAAGTGAGCCCCCATGCATAGTCTGATGCGCCTGTTGTTAGGGTTTGGGCAGCAGGGGGTAGAGTGAATGGTAGTCCCTTGTTGTGGTAGCAGGCCTCTGCCCACCAAAGGAACTCTGTCTTTATACAAGGAATGATAGGAATCATTGATTCCAGGTCCTGAGAATGTTGACACCACAGGCTTTTTAGATACCATTGTAGTTTTCTCATATGCAGTCTTGCATATGGAATTAGTAGGATGCAAGAAGCCATGAACCCCAGGGCTTGCAGTATTTTCCTTGCAGATAGCTGGGTCTTTCTGGCCAGTAGTTTGAAGAAGGCAGTCAAATAAACTTGTTTCTCTGGCATGAAGTAGGCCATCTGGGAAGATGTGTTCAAGCTTGCTCCCAGGAATACAATCTGTTGGCAGGGTACTAGATGAGATTTCTTTTTGTTTATCGTGTACCCCAGTGAGGTTAGCAGTTTCTATACAAATGCCAGATGATTTAATAGCATGTCCTGGCTTTCTGCCTGAATTAGACAATCGTCCAGGTATGGGCATATTTGAATATTTCTTTGCTGTAGAATGCAATGACTGGAGCTATGCACTTTGTGAATACCCTGGGTGCAGTAGATAAGCCAAAGGGCAGTGCAGAGAACTGATAGTGCATGTAGCCTGCTCTGAAGCGTAGGTATTTTCTGCAAGATTCCCTTATTGGAATGTGCAGGTAAGCTTCCTTTAAGTCCAATTTTGCCAACCAGGCATTTTTGCCTAGCATGGGAAGCAACTGATGAAGAGTTAGCATTTTGAATTTTGGGATTACCAAAAAGGTGTTTAGAATAGAGAGGTCCAGGATAGGATGCCAGGAGTTGTCTTTTCTGGGTACCAGGAAAAGTCTTAACTAAAAACCTTGTCCCCTTTCCTCTGCTGGGACAGGTTGAATAGCCCTGATACTTAGAAGAGAGATAACCTGCTGTTGAGCCTCTGCCCACTGATTTGGGGGTAGGTCTGGCCAACCGTTTGGGGTTGGTAAGGCGTGAAAGTGGAATTTGTATCCTTGGGGAAACTATATTTATATTTACACTGATGAAGGCTTTCTAACTTTTCAGCTGAAACTGGTCTGTTTGTTCTCCTTATACAATTATAATAAATCTCATTGTCACTGTTTTGCTGGTTCTTGCTTTTTTGAATTAAACTATATTTAAAACCCATTTGTCTTGGATAATGAGTTCCAAGTTTTTTGCATGCAGGGCGATCTTTCCCCCTAAGGGAGCAGGCAGTTGAGCAGGGCTTGGAAGGTTTAAGGTTAAGTTATTGTGACAGTTTACCATGGGGGGTGTCTTACTACTTCCAGTTTTGGAAGTGGGAGCCCCCCACTGCTTAGGCCTGTGAGTACCTTGAGACTGTAGCCTAGGTGGACTGCTGTTCCTGGGTTTGGACTGAGAAGACCTGGAAGAGACAGGAAAAGACCAATTCTTAGAAGGCTAGTATGCACCTATAAAACCTATGACCTCATTTATCCTGCACTACTTCCTCATAGGTTCATAGGTTGATACTAGGCTATCTGCCCTAGGGCATTTATAAGCCTAGCCAGAGTGTGTTTGGCTTTTGCCAGCCTTTTAGATTAGTTGACTGTGCCTCTGTATAGTAGGTCACAGAAGATAGCCCTTTTAAGGTTAGTTTACTGTGCCTCTGTCTAGTAGGGACACAGAAGAGATCCCAGAGGTAAACCTACGATCTCCCATCCACTCGTCAAGATTTCTCTTGAAGAGGGTCATTGAGGGGCTCTGCCTATCATGGATTGGGATTTTGTTCCAGAGTAAGGGGAGCCTCTGGGATATGAATCTGTCCCTCCAGCATGTCCTATTTATTTCTGTGCTGAGGTTTAAGTCCCTGGAGCATGTAGCTCTAAGGGATTTGGATTTCCTGAGGTGGAGCATGTCCATTAATTCTGGTTTGGACATGGCTTTATACGTCAGGCACAGATCGCCAGTGAGTAGGCGGTAAGCAACTGAGTAGAGCTGGAGTTTCTTTAGCCTAACTGCGTAGGGCATCTGTTTGAATCCCTTGATACTCTGGGTGAGGTACTTTTGGGGTCTTTACAGTTGCTGCAGGTGTCGGGTAAGGTACATCCCAAATGGAGCATTGTATTCAATTATGGGCCTGATGAGTGATGAGTAGAGGGGCACAAAGACCTCTCTTGATCTAGATGTGAACCCTTTTGTGTTAAGGTGGGCTATATAGAAGGTCTTTCTCACCACTTTGGCAACGTGATTGTCAAAGGAGAGATTGCTATCTACTTGGGTCCCCATATCCCTAATTACTTCTTCCGTACTTAATGGATTACCACCTATGTGGTCATTTGTGGGCATTTTGTTTTTCCCAAAGGGGATAACTATGCACTTTTTGGCATTTAGCTTTAGGCCATGGCTCTGGCACCAGTTATCCGTCTCTGTGAGACCCTTTTGGAGGATGCTTGTGTCATGAATAATGATATCAAAATGCCTACCATTCTCAACTGCTCTTATGTTCCTCGGGATTCATTCCTTGTTTTTATCAACCATGGAATCTGATATATATATCTGAAGTGTCTGACTGCTCCATCCTTTTCCAGCCATGTTAATTAATGTATCCCGCAACAAGAAAATGCTTCCCTCTCCTCTTGAACTTTTGACACTTTCCTATGTTTCTGTTCTGTGAAAGCTCTCAGCATTGTCCTTAGGCTTTGTGGTCAAATCATCCATACAAAGGCCCAGTAGAGTTTGGACAATATACAAATTGTGGAAAGGCATATCGGAAGGGGACAGCTGCCCTCTGTTTCCTCAAAAAAGCATTTCCTTGGAAATGACTTGCTCAACCATGTTAGAAGGATAACAAAGCGCTGCAGACTATTTTATTGAGTTTTTCCCTTCCCCAGTATTGTGTGACCATGGAATTTGGGTATGTGTACATATATATATATATATATATATATATATATATATATATATATATCTTAATGTATTGGTCTACTTCAGTAGACCTAAACTGGACTTAATCGAAACTTAGTTTACCAAGATGACATCACCGAAGTTTGAATAAACCGAAGCTTCATATTACTGTATTTTTTTACAGGGAATAGAGAGGCACTTGGCCAACACGGGGAAATTTGCCATTTTCCCCACTGTAGTGCAATTCCAGAGTTGATATATTTAGTTAGAAGGGTGTGGGGGCATAGCCCCCCTCCTGGGTGGGTTTGACATACTGCAGTGTGTTTTTTTACACTGAATGTTGGCCAAGTGCTTCCAATCCCTGTAAGAAAATGCGGTAATGTGAAGCTTCAGTTTATTCGAAGTTCAGTGATGTCAGCTCAGTAAAGTAAGTTTCAATTAAGTGTAATTTTGGTCTACTGAAGTAGACCCACAGATATATATATATATATATATATATATATATATATATATATATATATATATATATATATATGCAAGAAGCAAGAGATGTGAGGCTTACCTTACAAATGGAGGGTTAGTTTTTCAAAGCTGTGCTTAAGGGTGAATGCTATATTAGTGTTTCAGTCAGATGTGATCAACAAACTATTTTCCAAGTGATGTAATTCATGCCTTACACTGTGAGCCAAAAGACACAACAACACTGTGAAAGTTAGAGGGACACACACCTCTCTTGTACTAGTTTAATCTTCCATTTCATAGGACACTCTGTAGATTCAAGAATAAAGATTCTTGGATCAATAGTTATTTCAACTAGAAGTTTCCAGTTTCTCAGTTCTGTAAGTAGAACAGGCAGTCATGTGAATGGTGGCCATCTTTGGGCTGTGATGCATAAACTCCTCCCTAATTCAAGACATGTCTGCTGCAGATTCAGTAGTACTGCATATCCGTCTGGTCTCCCTGATGACTGCTGCCCCAATCACTGCTCTGTATTATTTCTGTTAACACTTACTTATCTTCTTTACATGAGCTATCTTAGACCTCAAATTATTAGGAAGTAACAATCCAGTTACGAGGGTAAAAGGAATATTTCTAGGTACTTCTGCAAGCTTTTACTTGCCTCCAGACAATACACTCCTGTAATCCTCTCAGTTTCCTCTAGCAAATGCAGACTTAGGTCTTATTATGGCATAAAGGAGAGTCCCGTCAACTAACAGAAACAGCAAAGCAGGTTTTGTTTTATTTTTTTCAGTTGTTTTTCCACTGTCAATGAGGTAAATGCCCAACAGTCATCAATACTAGCACAGTTTAAACAGGCAAACATTACAAAAAATAAGAAAGCATACTTTGCTAACTTAGGATCTCAAAGCATGCATTATTTTATGTTTGTTCACAAAGGTGTACTTCTTGCTGTTAGCATTTGTTTCAGTGTTTGTTCAGCAGATGCACCAGTAGAGTTTTTAAATGACGTTTCCTGTGCTAATATCTGCTGTTACAGTGGTCCCAAGTTCTGAGTCAGCAACAGAAACTAATGAAGTTATGCAGGGTGCAGTGAGAATCAACAGTACATAATGAATTACATTAGTCCCAATAAAAAAGAAGTGGAGGAACTCCACATAATGCCAGTCTTTGGCTGCATCAGAATTTTGTAATTTATATTGTCCAGATAAACAGCTGACCCCACATGGCAGTAGATGGCTGGCAGAACACAGCTGAAAGATACTTTAAGACAAATTTATTTTATCATCTTATTTTGTTTTCCATAATTTAGACTAGATTATATTGTTTCAACAATGCTGATGGGGTATGTTTAAGTCAGCTAATTTAGGCCAGTCTTCCATTTATTCATATCCAAATCTGTACTCTGTTTCATTTGCTGATTGTACTGCCTAGTTGTCATATGTTTTGCTCACTTTCCCTTCTTCCTGTTGTTTCTGCCACTAAGCTGCCCTGTTTTTCAATCTGTTTCCTTTTAGTGTTTTTGCAGCACTTGGGGTCTGGTGGCCCCGGAATTTACACAGTATGAATATTAAACCTGAACAAGCGGTAACAGTGTCTCTACATTTGTTTCATCCTGCAGATCCAGCTAGCCAGCAGAGTTCCTTGAACAGATGAATCTTTCAAGCTGTGTTTTAACATTTCATCAGAGGAATGTGTAACTTAAATTGGGTCAGATTAGCTTGCTATCTGTTTTCTAGCTACTCTGACTGTAGTTTCTAGCATCTAATGAGGGTCTGTCTGTCTGATAGGGTGGTATGATTAACTGTATGAATTACCAAATGCGTTATATTCCTAACCAATTTTCTATTAATTTTACTTCTAATGACGTGACTGTCCTCTACGACAACAGCCTTTCACGGACCTGTATGACAGTTACACATTATTTATCTGAACAGTAGGGAGGTCCTGCCACTCATTGAAATATAACTAATAAATCTTATTCTCTAATGCCAAAATCCCAAAAACTCAGTTCATGGAATAGTTTTATACTGTACGCCTTCGCTGTAAGATCATAGTATTTTTTCACGTTTTATGTTTTTTTCTCTTTTTCCTACACCTGTACAACTGTAAAGTTAATTGATATAAATAACTAGCAACAAGTTAACAATGAGCTAATAACGAGTGTGACAGGCAAAGCTCTCTTTTTAAGTGCCTTTTAAGGTGCCATCCTGTTTTAGCCGGTTCCTTGTTCAACAAATGTGAAACATCCATGTAAAATATTTTATTCTTATATCAGAAACAGCTTTGCTATGATAAACCTACATTCTTCTATCTTATATTTACTATTTCAGTGGCTTGTAGTTTGATCATTATATCTTGTAAAGTGTTTAGGGGGAAACACTTAAATAAAAGTTAACTGATGGACTAACAGCACACAGTAAGTGTGATGTGTACACTCATTATTTTTTCCAAAAAGTTAAAGGTTCCCAAGTTTCATTAAAAGACTCATGTGGATACTCTTTCAAATGATTCAGTAGTATCCAGTGGTACGATGGGCACATAATCCCTAAGGCCAGAATCTTCACAATGCACTGAAAACTTTAAATGATATCTGTCAGAAAAAATACCCTTTGAACCTATATAAAGGCATACTGACATGAGTTCATATTTATGCATCAGAAGTAAAGTGGTAGCATCAGTATTTTGAAACATACAACAAGTTTAGTTTCAGTTAGTCACCCCACACACCTACTACAGCTCTACATGGGTTACATAACATGGGTACTTTGAAACATACATTTCTGAAAAACTGATGCAGCTCAACCATCCTTCAAACCTGTAATATTTGCAAGAAACTCTACAAAGTAACTCTTGCTTAAAGTGAAAACAAAATCCCAAGTTCTAAGTGCATCTCAGGAAAAGTCCATTTTGAACTTGAACATTACACACATTCTAATAACATTCCTCCTGTACCCCAATATACACAAGCAGAGCATATACAAGATCGGAGTTTTGTCCCAAAATGTTTTCATAGTCTCTGCTATTTATTAGGACTGTTTCTAGTTGATAGTAGTAGTAATACATAGTACTACTACTGCTTTCTTATCCTTCGCTGATTGCATTAACAAACATCGTAACAATAATTAGCTCTCTGCTGCACTCTTTATTGACCTTTCTAAAGCCTTTGATGTGGTGAACCATCAAATACTTCTAGACATACTAAAAGCACTCTCATTCAGCTCACAGGCACTACAATGGTTCAAGTCCTATTTAGAAAATAGACAGCAAGCTGTCCTCTGGGACAATAACCTTTCCCCTAATCTTCCTATTACTCTATGGGTCCCACAAGGCTCTACCCTGGGACCTCTCCTCTTCTCGATATTCATTAACAATCTACATTTTCATATTCCTCAAGCCACCTGCATTCAATATGCAGATGATTCTACACTAGTGTGTACTACCCCCTCATCAACTGAGCTTCAAACCATTACTCAAACTGTATTTAACTCAGTTGAAAAATGGTTCCTACAACGATACCTCCTACTAAATGCCAAAAAAACTAAATTAGTGCTTTTTACTCCAGCACTAAAGTCCTCTCCTACTGATCTCACTATCAAGGCCAGTAATGGTACTATCATTACACCAGACCCAACCACCAAACTATTATACATAACAATTGATCAACACCTTAACTTTGACTCGCATATTAACACGACTATCAAAACTGTTAACAGAACACTTGGCTCTCTTTACAGAATAAAATCTTTCCTAACCACCATTGCCCATACCCACCTAATCTCTACCCTCTTCTATGCCTCACCTATTTATACCAATCTTTCTAAAAGTAACCTTAACAAACTGGCAACCTCCTATAACAACACTGCCAGATTTGCCACGGGCTCACCATTTAGAACCCACCATTGTCTAAATCTTAAACAGCTAGGATGGCTAGAACTGCAAAACCAACTACTACTTCAACAACTTACCATCACCCATAAGATACTTTATCAGCCCAATAATACTCCTATTCTCAGTAGCCTAATCTCCCCCTATAGAAATCTTACTACCCTTCGCTCAGCAAATAAATTACTAATAACCATCCAGAAATCCTATAATAAAGCAGGTGACTCCCTCTTCTCCAATTCTGTAGGGAAAATCTGGAACAGGCTTCCCAGCAATCTACAATTACTTTCATAATTACCACTCTTCAAAAATCAACTAAAAATGATTCCTTAAAACACAATGGCTATGCCCATGCATTAACCCAGATTAAAACTAAATGTACAGCATTACTGTTTTTCAACCCCCTTCAACAACCTAGTCAGATTTCTAAGCCTCTTTTTTGCTCTATTTTTTTTCAAGTCTTCTATTGCCTGCAGTCTACCCTGTAGTACATACAATTGGAAAATTACCCCTGCTCCAGGCACCTGTTTTACAGCTTTGAATGTATACCATCTGTTTTACTTGAGTGTATAATTCAGAACAAACTTAACAATTAATTTTAATCTATCTTTCTTTTCCTAGTCTTCTCCATGTCAAATGTCAGCCCCTTAACCTGGATATTTGCTTCTAGATCTACTGTAGTGCTAAACCATGTACCCACGATTCTTTTCATGCTGTTTCTACAATGTTAGCCTACAGCAATAATGTATTTTAATGTTTTAGTTAGATGTTTCTTTCATGTCTTTCATTTTTTGTACTACTGTTATATTAGTATAGTTTGGAGCTTATCTCACTGGGCCTCTTCTGAAAATGGACATGTATCCAGTTAGACTAGCCCGGTCAACAAATGTAAAATAAAATAAATAAATAAAATAAATACCAGTTTCTGGTTCGGCATACAAATGTGTTCCTGTTGTATTCAGTGCAGTTACTTGCAAAGTCTGCATCAACAAGTACCTAGTCGGAGAAAGTCGATGCAATTTCTCAGATGAATTACAATGATATATTTCAGCAGCCATTTCCTGTTTGGGATCTTACAAATCCAACTTATTAAAAAGGCTCCAATTTAGATGAACTGCTTCAAACATATTCCTCATTCTGTTTGTATCTATTACCCATTCTGTTTGTGTTTAATTCACCCATACTGATATTGTTAAATTTTGCTGAATGTATGTTGCTAATATGTATTTACAAATTGTTGAATTTTCTGCTTACGTTTTGCTGTACAACTGTTTGAAATTTGTGCTGCAAAATCTTTTTTTTTTTTTTTTTGAGTAAATTCAACTGGAGCTTTTCTTCCTGGGCCTCTGCTGAACTGGGGCTCTACCCAACTGTATCATCCTGATAGATAGACATACAGATAGATAGACAGACAGACAGACAGACAGACAGACAGATAGATAGATAGATAGATAGATAGATAGATAAAAAATAGAACATGGAAATGTATATTGTTATATTTTAATTCATTAATAAATGTCTGACCTCTTTAGAGAGATATGGGTATTCAGATGTCAAAATGTGTGTTTAATTCTCCAAATATAATACTTAGGCATTTCTTAAAAAATATTTTCTTCACTTTGATTTGGAAATCCCTAACAGACATCTGCAGTTTAATTTTTGTACTCAGATTATGACCTCGGCAAATAAACAAAGTCTCTACATTCTTACTTTTTTCTGCATAAGAAGTGAGGAACTGTCTTTCATAGAAACTACAATGCCCAAGCCCTTTTACTGTGTCCATTCACTCTAGACACAACAGATTTAAACAATGATATAGTGTTTAGACTTTGGCCAGAGTGCTTCATCTTATAAACAGTATACACCAAAAACTGTATTTAACAAGCTGTACACTTATTTCAGTTACACAGACTGACCATATCACCCTTCTAGACAGACATGAATATCCCATGAGGGGAACCCCAAAAAATGCCTTTACAACATCATTGAAAAAATATCTTTAGTAATACTGGACCTCTCATTGTAATGCCTCTTTACAACTTCACTTCTCTTCACATCTTATTATTGGTTGGCTCTGCAGCACAAGTTTAAAAAGGCCTGGCTTTAACCCAGATAACTGGTCTAGCTGGAGGCTTGGGCACTACAGGCACTGACTTAGGGTAGGAAAGGAGTAATGATGCCCTTGCATGTCTCCATCTGATGGGATGGTATAGGGTACATTGAAGTGTGCCTAGTGTCACATTTCCTTATAGAGATTAGGGGGCAATGGCATGGGCATTAGCAGCTTTTAGGTGGGCAGTTCATTTTAAGGATATGTCCCTCTGGAGGCAAAGATGGCTCCTTCACAATGCCAGTGTGTATATCAACACTGAATAGGAGCTCCAGGCAGCTAACCTACTACTCAACAATTTCTAAATGGACAAGCATTCATCTCATCAATTTCACACTGTCTGACCCTGCTTTGTCAGCATGGTGTGACAGCATTATGTGTGGCCTCTTCCCTTTGCTCCACGTTTGTGTGACCTTTGCTTTGTATATACAAGTTCAGCGGGTACAGGGGTCTTGCTCCCATCCAAAAATAAATAAATAAAAATACAAAATGTTTAGTCATGTAGAAGTCTTGACTGGTTGTTTTTCTCCAGCTGAAACTTCACCAACTTGTACTTTCACAAGATGCATAGGACAGTTGCAGTTATCCTCATAATCTGTGTAGTAATTTACAGATTACCTTCAAAACCTTGCCTATTTTTCTTAGTACATTACTGGCTTCTGAGGCTTATATACCAGTTATATTAGCCATGCTTATACGTGCTCTTCATAGGTTCATAGGTGATTACTAGGCAAACGAGCCATGTTATCCCATTTGTAAATAACAGGATAAATTACCCATGCATATAGTTGTGTGTAGGTGGCACAGCATGTACAAGCTGCCTTTGACCAGTATAGGTGCTAGTCTATGGGTAAATTTTCCAGTTCCTCATCCTTTGATCCAGGTTGCTTTTGAATGGGGTCAAGGACAAACTGATTCACATGGATCAGAAGCCTGTTCCACACTAGGGTAGCCTCTGAGACACATACCTGCCCTCCAACATGCTCTATTTATGTCATAAATGAGGTTTAGGTATTTCAACAGAGTATTTCTAGTGCTGATAGACTAGCAGATGTGCAGCAAGTCCATCAGTAACGGGTCAGATGATGTCTTGTAAGGCAGGCGTAGATCACACCAAAGTAAGGCAATGAATATAAGGATAAGGCTTTGAGGTGGTCTGTGTATTCAGTGTGGTTTATCCCTTGCATTGTTTTTGTCAGGAACCTCTGTGGGCATTCTGGTTGTTGCATATGCCCGGTAAGGTACACACTGAAGGGAGCACTGTAGTCGATGTTTGGTCTAACGAGAGATTCTCTATAAAAAATGATTCTGTACATCCCCCACAGATCTCTACAGCATATAAGATGTATATGACATGCATATGGTTATGACTCCCTGAAAGTCAATACAGTATCTTACAATTATTTATGTATTTTTACTGGCCTTTATTTTCAGCACTTGGTCACAGTTACATACAAGACTTTTCCCTTTTTTTCACATGATATGAAACTTATTTATATGTTGTCATGTAGCTTTTACAGCCACTATTGTATCAAATTAGTGTTTATTGTTTTTTATACAGTGTATATATTATTGCCTCATTTCACACTTCTTAAAATCATACTGCATGTGTTCTCATAATGATGCAAAAGTTTGTGATCTTCACTAAATTTTTACAGTTTTAATGTTTACGAACCGTTTTTATCCTAGGATTTCACTAGATCAAAAATGTAAATAAATAAATAAACAAACAAGAAAACAACCAAGGGTGACAGAAATAGTAAAGTTATCTGCAAATCGTATCATACCACTGAAACATATGATTTCCGTAACAAACCATGATAAGTTAAGTATAATCCATAATATCATGTTAGTACACTCATATTTTAAATACTTACTCAGTTTGATAAACCTCATATTAGATACAGTTATCACAGTAGGTATCTATTGTCCCAGTTAATGAGCTAAAAAAGAAAGAGAAGTGTTGTATCATAAAAACTCTTGTGGTTTACAAATTAGAAAGATAGATAGATAGATAGGTGGGGGAGTAGCCATTTTTTATAAATCAGAACTCCAACTATCAACCTTCAATGTGCCACTTCCCACAAACCCCACAGCAGAAACCCTTTCAGCCAAACTTCAAATCAATAACCATAAATCCATCTACATAATCTGTTCCTACCTTCCCCCAGGAAACAATATCAGTATTCTGGAAAGTATACTTAGTAGCCTATCTATACACCTACCCCAGGAAACCATTGTCTTAGGCGACTTTAATATAGACTGGTCTACTTGTAGGTCCCCAAATCCCATTAACCACATAAATCTTTTGGTTTCTCACAAATGATAACCACCCCTACGAGAATCCACAAACAAAGTGGTAAGGAAACCTTACTTGACTGGATTCTCATAAACAATCATCCTGCTACTTATAAGCCAGGAACCCTTCCTGATGACATCAGTGACCATGCTCTTACCTATATAATTAAACAAAAAGTTCATAGGCCCAATCCTACTATTTTTAAAACCTCCCGCTCAAAAAAAAACTTTCACCCTGAGAACTTCCAAACAGAACTGAAGGCTTGTGACTGGTCACCACTGCTTCATCTTCCACTTGATGAAGCAGTTACCTACTTTAATACTAAATTCCTTCAAATCCTAGACTTCCATGCCCCCCATCGCTCATCCAGAATAAAGACCAAAACTGTCCCTTGGCTCACAAAACAAACAAGGCAAAAAATCCTCCTAAGAAATAAAATCTAGGCCAAGTGGAGAGCCTCTAAAAGCCCTTCTGACCACCTTTTCTTTAAACAATTAAGAAATGCTACAAAAAAAGACATCCTACTACATAAAAGAAACTTTTACATTCACCTCCAACAAGCCCACAAACAAAAACCACAAAATTTCTGGTCAGCTATGAACAAACTACTTCATCCAGGTCATACCAAGTCTCCCACCCCATCAGAGATCATCCAAAATAACCCTAAACTAATAGCTGATTCCTTTAATAACTACTTTATTGAAGCCATACAAACTCTAGCTAATTCTCTACCACCCACCAGCTCCCTCCCACCTAATACCACATCAAACTCTATTCCTTCTTTTCACATACAACCAATTCCTACATCCCTCATTTGTAACCTCCTTCTAAAACTCAAGCCATGCACCCCCTCTGCTGACTGTATACCAGCAGAATACCTGCAAATTGCAGCTAAAGTTATAGCCTACCCTATTTCTATCCTTATTAATAGAACTATTTCAGAAAGTAAAATCCTCCTTATATGGAAGGTATCTCACATCATTCCTTTACACAAAGGTGGGATATCAACTGACATTTCCAACTTTAGACCTATCGCCTTACTCTCTCCTATAACTAAAATAATGGAAAAATGTATCCACCAACAACTACTTGAACATCTTCTCCACAACAATTTGCTTGCCAACTGGCAACATGGTTTCAGACCATTCCATAGTACCTCAACTGCCCTGCTATCCTTTTCTGACTGTATAAACAAAAATCGTAACAATAACACTCTTTCCTCCGCTTTGTTTATCGACCTTTCAAAAGCCTTCGATATGGTCAACCATAATCTACTTTTAGAGGTATTAAAAGCCCATTCACTGGACGCACAGGCATTACACTGGTTTAAATCCTACTTAGACAACCGTCATCAAGCAGTCCTTTGGGATAATATGCTGTCAACTCCCCTTCCCATAAACCTTGGAGTACCTCAAGGTTCCATCCTAGGCCCTCTTCTCTTTTCAGTGTTTATTAATGACCTAAATACTAAAATTCCTCAAGCCATCTGCATTCAGTATGCCGATGATTCTACTTTAATCTGCTCTGCTAGGTCCCCAACCACACTCCAGACCCTCACCCAGTCTGTATTTCATACTGTTGAAAATTGGTTCATGCAACACTGCCTCCTCCTGAATGCAAAAAAAAACAAAATTATTACTCTTTACTCCCACTCTAAAATCACCACAATTTCACTTCACTATAACCTCTAACAATGGAACCACCATATCCCCTGATACCACAACACGACTCCTAGGCATAACCATTGACAACAACCTTAGCTATAACAATCATATCAATACTACCATAAAATCTGTCAACAAAAAACTGGGTTCCCTGTATAGAATCAAACCTTTCCTTACACCTACAGCCAGAACCACTATAACCCAAACTCATCTGATCTCTACCCTGCTTTATGCTTCTGCCATTTATACTAACCTTTCCAAAAGCAACCTTAACAAACTTGCCACTAGCTATAATAACATAGCCAGATTTGCTACCGGCAACCCCTTTAGAACACACCACTGTCTCAACCTCAAACAATTGGGATGGTTAGAACTGCAGCACCAACTACTCTATCATCAACTTACTATAACCCAAAAGATACGTTTCCACCCTAATAATATCCCAATCCTCAATAATCTGACTACCCCTTACAAAAACCTTACTACTCTTCGCTCAGCCGATAAGCTTCTAGTTTCCACCATTAAATCTAAAAACAAAGCTGGAGACTCTCTTTTTGCTAACACAGTTGGCAAGGCCTGGAACCAGCTTCCAAGTGAACTTTCTACTCTCTCTTCCACACATCTTTTTAAAAAACATCTCAAAGAACATTTTAAAACTCACTGGCTCTGCCCCTGCACTAACCCTGACTGATCTCTCTACCTTTACACATTCCTGCTATCCCTTTTATTTCTCTTCTCCAGGGTACTTTACTGCTAATTATTCTATGGCCTTTTTGCTGTACTATGTTGTCCTACAAAAAAAAAAAAAATCACACTTTTTCATTTACTGTAAATTTGTTCTTGATCATCCTCTTTTGCAAATATCCCAAATAATGGTATTATCTGTACATGTTGATAGCTTTTCTATATTATTATTGTATAATAATGTCTTTACCTGTCTGCTTGGAGCTTTTCTCCCCGGGCCTCTACTGAAAATGGACATGTATCCAGTTAGACTAGCCCGGTCAACAAATGTAAATAAATAAATAAATAAATAGATGGAGGGATAGACAGGCAAACAGACACACAGGCAGACAGATAGACAAACAATAAATGGGGCTCTGTTTCTGTATGACATTATATGTTAAATCACTAGTCACCATCTGGCTGGTAATATAAAGATGGCAATGAGCTGCAAGGAAATTGTATAAACCAGAGTTTGATTCCCACAACCCCTGTTTGCATAGGCTTTGATTTTTTTTTTGTCTCTTTATTTGTCTGATAGTTGGGCAGATGGGTTGTTTCATTCTGGACCCTTTTCAACCTCAAAATGAGAAAAAACTTGTAAAATGTGTAAATACAGGCAATTTCAGAGGAATTAACAAATGCACCAGGACAGTCTTTGTCTAGTTACCAGTAGTACATGCAACTGCGATTGCTGTAAAAGATGCACAGCTTCTCATTTCCACATGTGATACAATTTTCTTTGATAAAAATATATTATTAATGATTTTATGAAGGCCTTCTGGTTAGATATTGCTATGATATTAGGTGGAAGTCAAACTGGCAAAGACCAAACTGAGAAAGTTTTTCTTTCTGATATGTTTAGTATGTAAAATAGTTTAGTTTTTTTCCCAAATTTATTTGTTAAACATATTAGTTTAAAAGTCAAACTGCCTCTTTAAGAGCCAGCACAGAAATGCTTTCTGGTAAATTGGCTAGCTCAGAATCACACAGCTTACAAGAGCAGAACAGAGAATCAAACCCAGAGCCATATAATGACACTTCAGCAGCTTATGACTTCAATTTTCTGAACTAAACTGCCAACACTACCAGAGTTAAGAGAAACAAGTAAAGCGGAGAGTTCCTGTCTGTTTCAGGAGTCAAAGTGTATGTGCGACAGCACTGAACAGATATTAATCAAAACAGTTTACACATCAATGATCAGAAAACTTATGTAAAGTGAAGGCAGACAGCAAGACAGTTTGCCTTAGTGTGAATTCCAGGTAGCAGTGTTCTTGGAAAGGAGACATGCTGATGATGCTAACCTTTATGAGAAGGGTGTGAAGTCTGATGTGACTAGCGGAGGAAGCTGAAATGTAAACTGCATTACAGGGTCTGTCTGGGGAAATAATACAGATTAACTACAGCACCACAAACTGGGACAGCAGATGAGTGATGTTATCTACACTGACATAAATAATGTTCTTAAAACAGACTGAATTTAGGTAATGGGAAAAAAAGAGAGAAGGGTAAAGCCAGTGGTCAATGTATTTCTATAGGACTGTACATTTACGATGTGACTGCTTTGAGGGACACATGCCTCGGACAGGCAAAGTATGGATTTTTTTGTACATTTGAAATTGTATTGATGTCATCCATGAGGCAGCAAAGTAAAGGTCAGATCAATTTTATCTGAACTTGCATGAGGTGACTTGGTCTGACCTGTGCTGAACCAGAAAGAAAAGGACAACAGTAAATGGATAAAGAACGATAAAGAAAGATATAAGCTTTTATTTTTTTCAAGTTATTGTGAGATATATATAAAAATGATGAGGTCTTATATAAAAGTTTAAAAATGCACAATGATACATAGGATTTTCTCAGCAAAACAGATGGAGTCAATAACATAGACTTGTTCTGCAGAGAGTATGCTTGTCAGAGTTTCTGATTTGTAACCTGGTCTATTGTTTGAAACATCTGGTTTATAAAAACAGATGTTCTTATCACCCTGGGGAGAATTACTCCCAGAAAAGAAAATATTTCAACACTATGGCTTAAAATTCAGAATGGTATACTGATCATCAAGGGTTGTTTAAACAGCATCAGTGCTACTCTTTATAAATGCCACACTGCATCTCCACAGGCACTTTGTTTCGGGCCTCTGCATTTTTGTTTTTACAAATGGTGCTTTATGTTACTTTCTTCCTCTCTGAACTAACACCTTTGAACCCCACTGTAAAGCATTTATTATTACTTTTGTTTCACAAACGTTATGTGCTGAACAGTTGCATTGTCTAGTCAGGCTTATAATACTTTAGCATCTGTATTTTTCTCTAATTAAACTTATGCTCCTCCCTAAGACAATTATTCTCTAACAAATACCTTATTAGATGCAGTGGATAGCAACTCACTGGTCCCAGTAGACTTGAAAAAGTGATATGGAAAGGCTCTTCAGGTGTATCTTCTGTTAGAAGTGTCATGGAAATCGTTCAGTCAGCCCACTCATGACTGGGGTGAAGTGCACACAAAAATGTTTATCCTATCTTGCTTTAGTAATGCTCTGACTTTTGTTACACACTGCAGATTACTGTCATTTATAATTTGTTCAGGCAAGCCATTTATTACAAATAGTGTCCTTAACACTAATAATGTCTTTTTTTATGTTACTGACTATAAACATTACTTTGAGGCAATTTGAATGTGCATCCACAACAGCTATGAACAAATAGCTATGAAAGGAACCACAAAACAGAATAGTTGTGTAAAATTTTACCATAATCATAGATGTCCTTCTCTTATATATGCTGCAGTATTAATAACATGAGGGAGTCCACCTCCGGCTGACCTATACATCCAGCCAGTATACAAAAATCTATTGTTACTGTGAGGTACGTGCAACGTTGCACGATATCAAACATACATCAGTCATAAAGTGACGTTGAGTACAAAGCGGACATCGACACATACCAGACCTCAGAACTGAAAGCCACAAAAAGTACCAGCCTGATCCAAGGTGAGGAAAACATGCCACCAGAAGCCAGGCAAGCATCAGGGGGAAGGTGGGGGACTATTCTATGTCCTTCTGCTCATATGCTGCAGTATTCATAACATGAGAGAGACTAGCAAAGCTCATGCAGAGGAAGAATTGGGTGGAGGGGCAGAAACATTCTCCACAAACCCATGCAGAATAGCTGTGACAAAACCAGCTCTAGAACTGGAAAAGCCATCTAACTTATAATGTTTCATGAAGGTATGAACAGAAGGCCAGGTAGCTGCTTCCAGGATACAGGAAGTGTCCAAGCCTTTAAAGAAGGCACCAGAGGAAGACATTGCTCTATTGGAATGTGGCCTAATAGGGGAGGTAGATTCTTTCCATGAGCTTCATAGCAGAAGGAAATAGTTTTGGAAATCCTCCTACTATTTCTCCCCAACTCATTTCCTGGTGGAAAAAATATAGTGAGTGGGTACTAGTGTACATCTAAGTTTTTAGGCAAAGTATTTAAACTGAATTAAATATAATTTCTTTTTTTTTTTTTTACAAGATGTCTTTACCTTCACCTCTATGTTAAATAGAAGGCTCTACAGTATTTGTAAAAAAGGTTTGCTATTATGTGACCATTGTTGTCTACATTTTTTATATAGTTTAAAGTCTTTCTTTCTACAATTGTATAATTACCTCTCTTCTGTAATCTGATGTTATTTTACTCACTGTGGAGCTTTTCTCCCTGGGCCCCCACTGAACATGGGTTTCTGACCCAGTGGACTTTCCAGGTCAACAAATGTCAATGAATAAATAAGTGAATATATCCAAGTGGAAATGGTCTGCTTGGAAACATGCTGACCAAGGGCCCTTGGCTGATAGGAAACAAACAGGCAGTCAGATTTCTGAATTAGTTTGGTTTTATCCAAGTAATATCTCAGTTGGCTGTGCACATCTAAAGTGTGTAGGATCCTCTCACTATAGGATTGAGGAAAAGGGAAAAAGGTTGGAAGACAGATGGTTGAGTGATAACTCATTGACCACCTTGGGCATAAAGGAGAGGTTAGTGCATAGGAAAACCCTTTCCCTGCAAAAAAACATGAAGGGGGAAGAGGCCATGAGAGCTTGTAACTCAGAAACCCCTCTGGCAGAATTAATGGCCATGAGAAGAACTGTTTTCTAGGTGCAGTGTTGCAGAGAAGCAGAACTTGCTGGCTAAAAATGGACCAGGGTAAGTTTTTCTAAGACAAAGTTGAGATCCCAAGGAAGAGGGACTGGTTTCCTTGGTGGTCTGATATGTAGGACACCTTTTAAGAAGAGTTTAACTTCCATTCTGTAGCTGAAGGTGGAGACACAGGCAGACATAGGTTCATAGGTAGGTACTAGGCTATCGGCCCAAGGGCCTAAATAAGCCTAGCCAACAAGGTTCCCTGGCTTACTCCACCCAAGAAAGTTAATTTCCTGAGCCCCTGAATAATCAGCCCTTGCAAGTCTCGAACCCAGGACCCTGCATACCATAGCCACAGTGATTTACCACTAAGCCATTCACGTCACTTTTTAGAGCAGATTTGTCTTTGGAGTTGCTGGTGACAACTGAGTTGGCATCCTTTACTCAGTTATTCCACATAAAAAAATCATCACGTCTAGAGCCTTGCCAAATGCCCAAACATGAAGTTTCTGCTACACCTTATTATAAGACAAAGGGAACCAACTATAAGAGTAAACATTTCACAGTATTCAATTACTGCTCAAACAATTAAAAGTCAAAACACGATCTTGCCACAGCCAAGGAAATAAACTGCCATTTTCTTCAATGACTTCTAAAATAATGCTCCAAACTTACTAGGATACCAGACGATAGTATAAACATAGCAATGGAATAAAACTGTTTCATAAAATACACTTATCTACATGCTAAAACAGTCACATTTAAAGCATTAGGATGTCTCTGCCTGTGTAAGGATTTCCTGACTATTGTGGAAATATGAAGATCGAATGAAAAGAATGTTATCCACGTGAGAATAACTTTACTGCCAAATGCTACCATTCTGCATATTCCCCCCCCCCCCCTTTTAGTTTCAGACCGTTTATAAAAAAAAACTGATTCCAACCCTTGTTGGAAATGTTTTGCATCAGTGTAGAAGTGGATAACAAAAGTTCAGTATGCAGTTATCAGCAAACTTGGTCAACCACACTTCTTGGATGGTGACTTGGATGTCTGCAAAATAAATGTCAAACAGAAATGGACCCAGATCCCGGTGGCAGCCACCAATCGGCAACTTTCACAACTTTAAGGAAAAGTAACAGACATTTCAAATGAAATAAACAAGTTGGAAAGCTTAGGAGCAGGCTGGTCAAATAAAAAGCAAGAACCAAACAATTTTTGTTCACTAAAGATTCAACATAACTTTCAGTTTGAGTAATGTGCTTGTCAAGTAAAAAAGAAACCAGCTCATCCTATCCTATGTGACAAACTAATGCCTCCACAACAAGAGACCTCTTAAAACCATACTTTCAAAATAAATAACTTTCTTAGTACATAACTAATCAAGTTATTTGTGTCGTGGTAAAGTATCAAGATGCTTAACTAATTCAGCATGTTAAGTTTTCTGATATGAATTACAAAGATCAAACATGACAGTCTTTTGCACAGTTAATCTTAAAAAGAAAGCCCCCAATCTTCCCATGAGGTATAAAAATTCCTCATGTGAATGTAATCTGTTCAAAACTGTAAAAACATAAGAATAAACTATCTACGTTAACAATACTTTGTAGATATCTTGACTCCTTTACTTAAAAACTCACTGCAAGAAGAGATTTCCCAAAAGTCACCCTAAATGCCCTATGATCACAAAAGACTACAAAATGGCGTCCACTAACCACTTCCGTCAAGGTAGTAAAATAAAGAAAATAATCTACTTTAGTGTGTAAAGGCCTTATCAAGTATGCAATACTCTACAAGTTACACGTAAATTCTCCACAGTCATTAACTATTAGCATAAGAATATCGGGAGTTTGGTTCAAAACGTCACAGAACTGACAAACTGCATTGATGTTAAGAAGGAAAGCAAAAATAAAATGATTTCTACATCACATGTACTCATTGTCTTACATTTTTTCATCTCTATCCACAATCCAAATAATAGAAAACAATGAGACACTCTTCAAATATTTCAATTCCGACTGTTTTTATTTTCAGATTCCACCTGAAAGCAACGTGTAGTACAATCTACTAACTTAAACACTGCATCCCGCGGTTGGAAATTAATCACTGTTGTCCAGCAGAGATAGCAGAAAGATGAGCTTCTACTGAGGAGTATGACAGCCCACTCTTCAGTAATTCACACAGGTAGAACAGGACCACTGCAACATCCACTAACAGTGGTTGTAAATCCTTTTTAAGACACCAGATGGAAAACCTTTTCCATTTAGAAACATAGGATTTCCTAGTTGTGGGTTTTTGGCCTCCTGCAAAACTTGTAGCACATCCTTAGAAAAAAGGTGCCTGAAAAGAATCAAAACCCTATCACCCACAGGATCGGTTGTAGAGTTGACATCTGTGGATGTACTAAAGTTCCCTTGTCCTGTGTGAGTAGATCCATTCTTTGGGTTAACTTGTGGATGCAGAAGAATGAGGAACCAATGCCGTCTTGGCCAAAAAAGATTTTTAGTTGCTCCTGTTGGATTTTCCACAGGACCTTTTGAAGAAGTGGGAAGGGTGGGAATGCATAAAGAAACATCCCCTTCCAAGAGAAAGACAGGGCATCCACCTTCCATGCCAAGGGATCTGTAACCCTGGCACAAAACTTGGGAGGTTGTCTGTTTATGGGGGAGGCAAAGAAATCTACATGAGGTAGCTCCCACTGATGGACCATGTCCAGAAACACATCCCTGTGTAACATCCAATCGTGGGATTAAGTCATGGACCTGCTCAGTGTGTCTGCCACCACATTCTGAGTCGAGGGAATGTAAACCACCTGAAGGGAAAGTTAGCTCTGGATTGTTAATTCCCAGGCCTGCAAAGCCAGTCTGCACAGAAGGTAGGATTTTGTCCCTCCCTCTTTTGTTGACATACTAGAGGACCATGGTATTGTCTGTAAACCATCTTAAAACCCCTGGTGAAAGAAGAGGTTTGAAGATTTGTAGAGTGAAGATAAGGGCCCTCATCTCCTTTATATTGATGTGCTCCCTTTTCTGAGCTGGAGACCAGTCCTCTCTGACCCTGTATGAGTCCAGAGTTGTTCCCCATCCCATGTTGGAGGCATCCGTGTACAGCTCCTGAGTGGGCGGAGGTGGCTGCAAGGGTAAGCCTGGGTTCTTTGCCACCTGTTAGATCCACCAGTATAATTCCTTTTTCAGGCAAGGCAGGAGTGGGATAACAAACTCCAGAGGATGGGAGTGTTGTACCCATACTTTTCTCAAAAAACACTGGAATTTTCTCATGTTCAACTTGGCTAGAGGTGGTATGGGATTAATGGAAGCCATGAACCTCAGGAGGTGAAGAAACTCCCTGGTGGTCAGTGATTGGGAAAGCAAGAGGTCCTGGAAGTAGGAGGTGAGGTACAGGACCTTTTCTGCAGGTAAAAAAGACAACATTATGTCTGTTTGGATCCTGCAGCCAAGAAAGATGTGGTCTTGGGAAGGGACCGGAGAAGACTTCTCTTAACTGATCGTGAACCCTAGACTCTCCAACAGTGATACCATGAAGGTGAGGTTCTCCTGAAGGATGTCTGGAGTGTGCACCTGCAGAAAGTGGTCATCTAGGTATGGGAAGATCTGTATGCCCTGTAGCCTGCAAAAGGCTATGGCAGGAGCTAAGCATTTTGTGAAGCCCCTCAGGGTCATAAACAATCCAAAGGGCAAAGCACAAAACTGAAAATGTGAGGAAGCAATAGCAAAGTGGAGAAACGTCTTGAACCAAAGATGAATGGGAATATGAAGAGAGGAATTCTTGATGTCCAATAACACCATAAAGTTCTGAGGAAGGATGAAAGGAAGAAGGGTGGATAAGGTTAACATACGAAAGTTGGGAACCTTCAGAAAGGTATTTAGATGGGAAAGGTCTAGAATGGGTCTCCAAGGACCATCCTTCCTGGGTAACAGGAACATCCTGGAGTACAACCATTTTCCTACTTGGGAGGGCAGCACTACCTGAATAGTACCCGAAGAAAGGAGGTTGGAAATGACTTGGGGAAGGAGTTCCAATTGTTCTCTTGGAGGTTGTGGAATACCCCTGAAGGGAGGAGGGGGGGGGTCTTCCACACCATAAAGTATCCTTGCAGGATGATGGCTAGGACCCAAGAGTCCTGAGTTATCTGTTTCCAAGCAGGGAGAGAAATGGAGAGGCGAAGGGACATTCTACAATTGGCTAAGTTTCTGGTGTCATTCAAAGGGGATCAAGTGTCTGTCTGCCTGGGATGACATGCTCGACAAGCCACGTTGCTTCTCAAGAGATGGCTTGCACCTGTTACCCTTAGGCTTTCAAATACTGGCAAAGGCTCTTGCCGCCCCCATAGTGCCTTTTTTAGGCAAGGCTCGAAAGACAAACACACCACCGTAAATGGCACAAGTAACCAAAAACTGAGGGTAATGCTACTCAAAGCCAGAAGTCTAAACCTCAAAATGCATGCACTCGAGGCACTTCTCAGTATGGAGAACATCGATATCTGTGCAGTAACAGAAACCTGGTTTAAGGCTCCAGAGAGCACCCCAACACTACCAGGCTTTAACTCATACCATACCTTTCGGCCACAGAACCCGGACAGAAACACAAAAGGCGGAAGTGTATCCATATTCATCAAGGATACTCACACCTCCAGGTTAGTGGTGCAGCACGATGCATCAGAGATCATCCAAGAGCAACTAACAACAGGCAAAGCTGCAATCCAAATTGTAGCTTGCTACAGATCATCCACCATGACCCAGGACCCCCATTCCGCATTTCTGGAGACAATGGGAAATATGAAGGTCCTACCAAACACCCTAATACTGGGTGATTTCAACTACCCAAACATTAACTGCGAGAAAGTACAGTTTTGTACCTACCATAAATGTAGATGTTCAAGTGTAGACACTGCTGCAGTCATTACACTTGGGTTATCCTGCCGTCAGGCAGTTCCCCAGTCAGCCTGAGTTCCAAAGTCTTGGTCCGGCATCGGTTGCTGTCGCTTCTTCCCTGACGTCAGTGCGACAGGGGTATATAAGATGCGGCCGACACTATTTTCTTCAGTTTTTCTTGCCCCAGATGTCCGGTGCTTCTAAATATGTAGGCAATTGCAATTGCTAATAAAACATACATAAGAAAAGCAAAAAACAACTTACAGCTACCAGCAAATACTCCCATAGGTAGTAAGGGTAGAAGACATAGGTACGTACCAGCCAGTAAGAGGGGAAGGATGGAGGGTAACCTGCACTGCAGCAGTGTCTACACTCGAACATCTACATTTATGGTAGGTACAAAACTGTACTATGTTCATCATGTGACACTGCTGCAGTCATTACACTTGGGTGGAATCCCAAAGCTGAGGTAGGGAGGATGGATCTATAAGGCATTAGGAGTGGCTATGAGGCCCTGCAGCACAGCAGTGGCAAAGCCAGCTCTGGATTTGGAATATAAAGGCAAATGGTAATGTTTGGTGAAGGTATGTACAGAACTCCATGTTGCTGCTTCTAAAATATCCTTGGTAGGTACTCCTCTGAAGTAGGCAGTTGAAGTGGCTGTTGCCATGGTGGAGTGAGATCTAATGCTGCTAGGTACAGGTTTCCCATGGTGGGTATAGCAAAAACATATACAGTGAGCTATCCATTTTGAAATAGTCTGCTTTGAAATGGCTTTTCCCTGTGCTCCTGCAGCGTATGCTACCAATAATTGCTCAGATTTTCTGAAAGTTTTGATTTTGTCCAAGTAGAAGTGTAACTGTCTGTGAATGTCCAAGGAATGTAGTAGTCTCTCCCCTTTGTTCTGTGGTTTTGGATAAAAAGTTGGCAAGTGAATAATTTGGTTTAGAGCCACACTTGATATTACCTTTGGCATAAACGTAGGGTTAGTTCTTAAGGACACCCTGTCCTGGTGGAAGATGAGGAATGGATCTACTGCCATTAGTGCCTGTAATTCTGAAACTCTTCTTGCTGATGTTATTGCCAGTAGCAGAGCAGTCTTCCAAGAGATGTATTTTAATTCTGCTGTGTTAGCTGGCTCAAAAGGAGGTAAAGTTAATTTTTCCAAAACAAAGTTGAGGTCCCAAGTTGGTGTAGGTGCTCTATGGGGCGGTCTCATGTTTTTAGCCCCTCTGAGGTACTGTTTGAGCAAAGGATTTGAAAAAATTGGTGGATCCGTGTTGTAATGAGCAGAAATGGCTGAGGCATGAATCTTGATGGATGAGAAGGAGAGGCCCTTGTCCAGCATCTCAGTTAAGTATTGAAGTATCTGAGGAATGTTTGGGACAAGAGGGTCAAGGCTGTGTGCTAGGTTCCAGGCATAGAATCTCTTCCATTTATCCGAGTAGGCTTTCCTGGTGCTAGGCCTTCTGGCCTGCAGAATGACATCCATAATAGCTTTGGAGAGAGGCAATGCTTGCTTAGTTAAGGAATTTTCCATGCAGCTAGATTTAAGGTCTTTAGCTGGCTGTGAAGTATCTGTTTGTTGTGTTGTGTCAACAGCTGTGGGAGTTGAGGCAAAATCCAGGGTGGTTCTTATGCTAAGTTCTTTAAGATTGGGTACCAGTGCTGGCGTGGCCAGTCTGGTGCAATCAGGATCATCTTTGGCTCTTCCTGCCTGGCTTTTATGAGTACCTTTGGAAGAAGAGGTAAAGGAGGGAAAGTGTATACTTGTAGTTTTTTCCAGCTGAATGAGAGGGCATCCACTTTCCATGCTTGTGGATGGTAGCTCCTTGTGCAGAATTTCTGTAGTTGGCAGTTCATTGGGGATGCAAACAGATCTATGTCTGGTTTCCCCCATTTTTGTGTTATCATTCTGAATATTTGTGGGTTCAATTCCCATTCGTGGGGGTCCATGATGTTTCTGCTTAGGTCGTCTGCCAGTGTGTTTTTCTCTCCTGGCAGGAATTGTGCCTGCAGATGAACTTGGTAGTTTAAAGCTGTGTTCCACAAGTTCATGGCTTGTCTGCAGAGGGGGTAGGAGTGTGTGCCCCCTTGCTTGTTTATGTACCACATAACTGTGGTATTGTCTGTCTTTAGTAGTAGTTGTCCTGGATGTAGCAGGTCCTTGAAAGATATAATTGCATTTTGTACAGCTAGCATCTCTTTCTGATTGATGTGGAGATGTATTTGTTCTGCGGGCCACTTGCCCTGAATACATTTTCCTGCCATGTGTGCTCCCCAGGCGTAATCCGATGCATCTGTTGTCAGTGTTTGCCTGGCTGTGGGTTGAGTAAAAGGCTGTCCCTTGTTGAGGTGACAAGCTTGAGCCCACCACTGAAACTCCTGCTGTAGGCAAGGGATTAATGGTATAACTGTTTCCAAATTTTGACAGTGTTGAGACCATACACTCTTTAGGTACCATTGTAGTTTTCTCATATGCAGCCTGGCATATGGAATTAGTAGTATGCAAGATGCCATGTAGCCCAAGGCCTGCAGAATATTTCTTGCAGGGAGTTGGGTCTTTGTTGCCATTAAATGAAAATACTGAGTCAGTTGTCCTTGCTTGTCTGGCATGAGATAAGCCATCTGGGCTGTTGTGTTTAAGCTAGCACCCAAGAATATTATCTGTTGTGAGGACACTAGTTATGATTTCTTTTCGTTTACTGTGTACCCCAGGCAACTTAATAACTTTTTTTACGTATGCCAGATGCTTTAAAAGAATGTCCTTGCTCTCTGCTTGGATTAGGCAGTCGGCCAGGTATGGGTAAATTTGAATTCCTTTTTGCCTGCAAAATACAATTACTGGTGCCAGGCACTTTGTGAAGACCCTGGGCGCAGTAGATAAGCCAAAGGGCAGTGCAGAGAATTGATAGTGCATTGAACCTGCAAGAAATCTGAGGTATCTTCTGCAGTTTTGTCTGATAGGGAACATGCAGGCATGCCTCTTTGAGGTCCAAAGTCACAAGCCAAGCTTTCTTGCCCAGCATGGGAAGAAGCTGCTGTAGTGTCAACATTCTGAATTTTGGAATATCCAGGTAAGTATTCAGAGAAGAAAGGTCCAGAATGGGTCTCCAGGCTTTGTCATTTCTGGGAACCAGAAAGAGTCTTGAGTAAAATCCTTGTCCTTGCTCTTGTGGTGGTACCTTTTGAATAGCTCTCATGTCCATGAGTGCTGTAATCTGTTTTTGAGCCTCTGCCCATTGATTTGGTGGCAGATTTGGCATTCCTTTTAACCTTGGAAGAGTGTGAAAGTGGAACCTGTAACCCTGAGATATGATGTTGAGAACCCATTTGTCTTTGGTGATGCAATGCCAATTGTGATAGAAAAGAGCCAGTTTTCCTCCTAAGGGGGCTGCCAAGAGAGAACTGTTTGGCAGCTGTAGTGGGAAGTCATTGAGACTGTTTTTTATAAGGTTGAGGTCTGTCTTCCCCTTCTTTCTGGCCTGGAGTACCCCATTGTCGAGGTCTGTAAGGGCCTTGTGTCTGACCTCTACCTCTTGGACATCTATATCTGCCCCTTTGAGGTCTGTTTGTGACTGGAAAGGACCAATTTTTGTTGGCCAATTTCTGCTAAAACGAGGAGGTTGAACCTGTAAGAAATCTTTGACCATTTGCATAGATTTTGCCTTATCTTCCATCTTTTTTAATACCTCCTCTGCCTTAACTCCAAACAACACATCACGCTGCAAAGGTGCATCCAGTAATTTGGCCTTAACATGATCTGGTAGCATATGTTCTTTTAACCAAGCATGCCTTCTAAAGACAGAGCCTTGAACTGCTGCTCTATAGGAGGCCTCTAAGGAATCAAAACCACATTGC
Organism: Protopterus annectens; assembly: GCF_019279795.1. Lineage (NCBI taxonomy): Eukaryota > Metazoa > Chordata > Ceratodontiformes > Protopteridae > Protopterus > Protopterus annectens. The sequence goes on from NC_056748.1 coordinate 359,282,468, forward strand.
AAAGTATGTTTTCCCACTTGTTCAGCTGCATGCAATAAATCCTGCATTTATTTCAAATTAGGAGGATCAGAATCTGGAAGCATCTTTTGTTTCAACTGAGACATTAAAATTGCTGATATTTTAGCATGTGAAACTGGCAATTCAAGGCTCTCATGGCTAAAGTTGCAGATGTATAAATTTTCTTGCCCCATCTGTCTAATGCTCTGGAATCTCTGTCAGAGGGGACTGGGTTTTCAGCTGATGAGGCATTAATCCCTTTGGGTCCCTGAGAAATAGTTTCAGGGTCAGCAACAGGGGTTTTGTATAGAAATTTGTGAGAGTCAGGGACTCTGTAATATCTATCTGGCTTAACTGGGGCTGGTGGTAAGGAGTCAGGGTTTAAGCTGGATTCATTGTATACATCATCCACAATATCTAATACTGGCGGAATAGCAAGGGGTCTGTATTGAGGCAATAAAAGGAAGTCTCTGAGCCTTTTCTTTGATTCTCAGTAATCCTGGCCTTCCCAGTGGAAATGCTCCCTCATGGTATGTAAGGTCTCCCCAAAAGAGTAGTCCTCAGGGGGAGAGGCTGATGGAATTGATTCCTCATCATCAGAATCCTCACAAGGGGGTAGGGAATACCCTAGGTCTGAGGATGAGTCAGAGGAAATGGACACCTGGTCTGAAGATTCATAGTCTGCATCTTGTCTGGGCCTTTTATCTGGAGGGGGTTGGGACCCTCTGATCAGGGTGATCAGGTCTTCGGCCATTTTTAGCATTTGTTTCCTAGGCCTTGAAGCCTTCCCTGGAGATTGCTGCTGTTTCTTTGCTTTTAAGGGAGGCTTAGACTTAACAGAGGGTTTAATAGTTAATTGGGTAGGTCTGAAAACACCCTCTGAAGCTGTGGATTGTTCAGCTACTTCGGTTCCCTCTGTAGGATTAAGTTCGGTAGTCTGAATACCAAGAGCATCCGAAGGCCCAGCCAGCTCCACATGAGAGTCGGAGGCGGTCTGTGGTTCTATAGAAGCAGTCGTCAGGGGCTGTGTAGGTGCCTCGCTGAAAACCGGAGAACCGGCGACTGGCCTAGAAGAGGCCTCGTCGTCAGTCTTGGGCTTTGGATGCCTGTCCTTGTGCTTTTTATGAATTCCAGTCGTCAGTAGTTCCGACGGCATGGTGTAATTAAATTTTCTGCCAAAATAATGTTGGGCAAAATCAAACCGACGTTTAATAGTGCACTTATTAAACCTAGCACAAAACCGACAACCAGTGACGTCGTGGTCTGGGCCTAGGTATGGAATACAGTAGGAGTGGAAATCCTTATGAGGTATTTGCTTCCCACAAGAAAAACAATTATTAACTTTTACTGACATCGGTCTGAGGCAAGAAAAAGTTTCACCAACGGGGTACTTAGCTTTTTAGAAGACTTCAGTTCTGGATTTGGAATGAAAATCTCAGGAGTCGGCCGACCGGCACTGGCAAACTGCTTCTGCTTCGGGCACCATGCGGCAAGAAAGACTGAAGAAAATGGTGTCAGCTGCATCTTATATACCCCTGTCGCACTGACGTCAGGGAAGAAGTGACAGCAACCGATGCCGGACCAAGACTTTGGAACTCAGGCCAACTGGGGAACCGCCTGATGGCAGGATAACCCAAGTGTAATGACTGCAGCAGTGTCACACGATGAGCATCTACTCAAGTACTAACTCCCTTGCCCAACGCTTCCTAGAATTTATAAACTCGAACACCCTGGATCAACTGATCAACATCCCCACCAGAGGGAACAACATATTGGACCTGGTCATCACCAACATGGACAACCGGTGTTCCACACCTGACGTCAACCCCTGGCTGGTTAGATCAGACCATAGACTAATCACTCTGGATATTCACATTCTTCCCCCAACCCCAATCAAGGAACCCACCATGAAAAACCTTTCAAAAGCAAACTTCACATTGCTTAAGATCGAGGTGGAAAGGTTCACAACCCCCATGCCAATGGACAATGATGTCCAAGTTGCTGAAACCTATACAAAGGCACTCTATGATCATCTGCAGGAATGCATGGATCATGCTATCCCAAGTAAAACAAAGACTCACCCCTCCAAGAAAAGGAAACCAGTCTGGTGGACCCCCGCCATAAACAGGCTCTACAATAGAAGGAGGAAACTAGTACAGATAAGAGCAAAATCCATAGAAGGAAAGACAACCCTGATCAGTATCAGCAAGAAACTACAATCCCTCATTAAATCATCCAAGGCTAGCTTCAAAAGAAAAATTGCCAAGGACTCCAAAGTTAACAACAAAGCATTCATTGTCAAGAACCTAAGTGGAAACTCTCAGATCTGCTCTGAGTTGGTGCAGAATGGCACAAAATGCACTGAACCAACTGATATTGCCAACATTTTGGCAGACAGGTTCAGTGCAAACTTTACACCCCTCTCACCCCCTAAAGGGCCCATAACCAGACCAGAAGAATGTAAGGCCCTGGCAATCACTGACACACAGGTTAAAACAGCCCTATCCAAAGCCAAAAACACAGCCTCAATGGGACCGGACGTTGTACCAGGCTGTGTCTTACAAGAGCTCCAAAATGAACTAACCCCTCACCTAAACACACTGTTCAAACTCAGCCTCTCTACAGGCTACGTACCCACAGAGTGGCGCACAGCAAAAGTTATCCCACACCACAAAGGTGGCACCACAACGGACTCCGGGAACTATCGCCCTATAAGCCTGACTAGCCTGGTCTGCAAGGCTATGGCGCGCATCATCATGGAACTCATTAACAGAGACACTGGGAACCTCCAAACTTTGGACCCCACCCAGTTTGGCTTTGTTAAGGGCAGATCATGCCTCCTAAACCTGGTGGACTTCTTTGAGACAGCTACCAAGGCATTAGATGAGGGTAAGGAGGTCCATACAGCTACCTAGAACTCACAAAGGCTTTCGACACCATTCCCCATTCTGGTATTATAGACAAACTCACCAACCTGAATGTTAACCCCTACGTCACAAGATGGGTTGCAAATTGGCTCATGGACAGAACCCACATGGTGAGAGTTGCAGACTCTAGGTCAGACTCTAAACCGGTTACAAGTGGCATCCCCCAGGACTCAGTCCTAGGACCCCTCCTGTTCGGTATATACTTCTCAGAGGTACAGGCAAGCACAGGAGGACTTTGGCTGACCAAGTTTGCAGACGACTGCAAACTAGGAGCCATAACTGATTCTCCTGCTGATACAGACACCCTCTAGAAGGGTCTCACTGAGTCGGATACTTGGTGTCAAAATCATGGCCTCAAGCTGAATTCCAAAAAGTGCATTGTCATCCCCTCTGGAAAAAACAAAGTACCTGCGAACTATTACATAGGTGGTAGTCCCCTAAATACAGAAAAAGTAATAAGGGATCTGGGGACCCAAGTAGATAGCAATCTCTCCTTTAATAATCATATTGCCAAGGTGATTAGAAAATCCTTCTATGTGGCCCACCTAATCTCAAAAGGGTTCTCATCCAGAACAAAGGAGGTTATTGTGCCTCTCTACTCATCACTTACTAGACCCATTATAGAATATAATGCCCCATTTAGGATGTACCTTAGAAGACACCTGCAACAGCTGGAAAGACCACAAAAGTACCTCACCAAGAGGATTACTGGCCTCAAACAGATGACCTATGCAGTCCAACTAAAGAAACTCCAGCTGTACTTGACTGCATACCACTTACTCAGAGGTGATCTCTGCTTGACATACAAGGCCATGTCCAACCCAGACTTGATGGATATGCTCCACCTAAGAAAAAACAAATCCTTGAGAGCCACATGCTCTAGGGATATAAACCTTACCACAACAATAAATAGGACGTGCTGTAGGGATAGATTCCTGACCCAGAGACTCCCCATGCTTTGGAACAAGATTCCAATATACATCAGGCAGAGCCCCTCACTAGCACTCTTCAAGAGAAACCTTGATGGGTGGATGGGAAACAGTGGCTCTGCTGGACAGAGGCACAGGGAACTAATGGCTCTGCTGGTCAGAGGCACAGGGAACTAATCTAAGGGGGTGGCGAAAGCCAACACACTCTGGCTAGGCTTATAAATGCCCTTGGGCAGATAGCCTAGTACTTACCTATGAACCTATGACAGAGGTGTTAAAGGCTCGGGAGGTGGGTAGTCACAGACTACCTGGCTTGGCCTGAAAGCGCTGTTTCTGTGTGGAAGTGGAAGAGTTATATTTAGAAGAAAATTGTTTCCTAGAGTCTCTCTTATCTTTGGAAGATTGAGGCCAGGCAGACTTTCTAACAAAGGTGGTCTTGGTAGGCTAGCTCCTTGCTCATCTCCTGAAGAGACTTAAAGAGTTCTGCAGCAGAGGTACCAACCAATGCCTCATTGTCCAGGGGAGCATCCATGATTTTTACCTTAATGTCATCAAGCAAAGGTTGAAGCCTGAGCTAAGAATACTTTCTCAGGACTGACCCAGATGCAGCCACTCTAGCTGATGCCACCAGTGCATCATAACTACACTTTATGGAATGCCGTGTAACCTGAGCTGGGGAGTTAAGTATAGAGGTAAGCTTAGCCTTAGTGGGAGAGTCAGGAAGCTCAAACAGTAATTTGCCTGCATCCAAAAGAAAGGCCAAAGAATATTTAGCCATACGGTTCTGATAGTTAATGGCCCTGAAAGCCAGAGTAGCTGAAGTGTAGACCTTTTTTTTCTATTCTCTCCATGATCTTGCCCTCTTTATCTGACGGGAGCACAGAAGTGGATGGTAGCATCTTGGATGCCTTGTCTGCAGATACTGAGATGGTAGCTGTGTCTGCAGAGAGATATTTGAATGGAATTTGGAGTCCTCCAGCACTTTGGGGGCTGGAGGTTGAGAATCTGGGCATTTTGAAGCAGCAGCAAAGGCATCTAGGAATGCAGAGGGAACAGCGGGTAATTCAGGCTTAGGCTTCTTGGCCTTCTTAGGTTGAGGCTCACCTGAAGGGCCTGACATAGCTTCCATGCAAAGTGTGAGATGCTTTAGACACTTACTTTCGAGATGCAAGTTTAGGGAAGGTAAGCGACTATGCACTGTCTTGGGTACAAAGGCCTTACAAATAGCACAGGTAGTATGATCGTTAGCCAGGCCTAGGCAAAATAAACAAAGGTTGTGAGAGTCCTTATGTGGAATCTGCCTTCCACACTGACATTTGCTCTTCCTAGCTGACATGTAATCACCAAAAAAAAAAAAAAAAACAGTAGCCAAATATAGTAATGAAAAAACCCAATGGGGCACTTATCTGAACCAAGGTTCACAACTTGTCTGATGAGCAATGACCAGACCAGACGATCTGAGAGATGGCAGAAAAGTTCCGAGGTCTAGTATGTGCCGATGTCTGCTTTATACCCAACACCACTTTATGACTGACATACGTTTGATACCGTGCGACACTGCACGTACCTCACAGTAGCAATAGACTTCTGTATACTGGTTGGACGTACGAGTCAGTCAGAGGCAGATTCCCTCATGTTATGAATACTGCAGCATGTGAATAGAAGGACATCTGTATGTATGCATAGTCATGGTGCATACCAACATTGCTACGACTTAAGGATGCTGGTGGTGGTGAGTTTTGTACCATATGACTTATGATATTCAACATGGTCATTAGCTAAGTCTTCAAACTCTATCAATTTCAGGTCACCACACAAAACGTATCCAAGTTTAGCACCTCGTTTTCATTATCTCCAGTAGCTGTTCATGTGCAGCATTCAGAAATCTGCAATACAGCTTTGATGACAATATCATTCGAGGGTCCATTAACTATGAACCAATACTCTTCCTTAGCAGCATAGTCACAGAATTACTAGTTACCATGTCCTAACCATTGTTTTAAAACAAATGTACATACTTATGAAACTATGAATCATTCTTTGTTTGTCAGTGCACTGTGGCATTCAGCTTAAGTAAGAGTACATCATGCAACATATAATACAACACCATGCTTTTTGCAGGTCAACCATGATAATGTTCTGTTTTCTTACTTTGAATATTATAACCAATAAGCAGTTGTCATGGATGTCTACAAAGCCAGCAGGAGCTGGTTATCTGTAAACAGTACAAATCGTCATCTTTATAGGCAATTCTTGGATTTATTTCCCAGAAAACATTATGAGGACACATTATGTTCGGCTGTAGTCGGTGACTTTAATGCAAATGTAGTGGGGTCTCTCTCTGCTCTCCTGCAGCCGTTGCAACACAACAGCTTCAGTTATTTGGTAAAATGAAGCATCCCATGTCAGCCTAACAGAAATAGACCTATTAAAACTCAAATAATTCATCCTTCATGATTACTTCCTTCATTTTTTGAAGGACTGGTCACATTCGTCTGTCCATTTCTATTCAGTGATTTTCTGAAGCAATATCTTCCATGACTGTAGTGCCATGGAGAGGCTCCATGAATACCCAAGGCAGTATTTTTACAGTCATACATATGACCATATGCAACACATCCTGAGGTTGGTGCAGCTTCAGCTCATCCTATACCACATCCTAAAAGCTGTACAGTCTACTCTTGTCAATCAAACATCCACAGCATGAAACTGGACATTTCAAAAAGTCACACAAGTCTCTGTTTACTGTATGGCCATTCTCTTTTAGACTTCTTACAGCACTTTAACTTTATTTGATTAGGTAAACAGGTAAGCTTACTGAACAACAAGTGTCCTTTTCAATGGCAACTCAGAAGTACACACTATTAAGTGACTTGCTCAAAGACACAAAAGTTTGCAGATGGAAATTAACAGATTCTCTTAATTGCATATTCTTTATTTAACTAAGGAGAAAGTCAGAATACTGACGCAACTGCAAAATAAATTCTAGTACTTCCTTGTTAATCCATTATAGACTTCTGGAAGCTTATATGTTAACAGCAGACTCATGTGCTGTTCTCTCTAAAAATTAGTTGTTCATTGTTACATACCTACATAGGCCAGACACCATAGCAAGCTGTGTGACAAAGGCAGGACAGTGTAACAATAGTATTAAGTATCAGGATTAAGCTAATACAATCTGATTGTTCTACTCTTTAAATCAATGCTGTGCTAAGCCTAGATACCTGTTATGTGGAGATACTCCCAGACTTTCCTCCCAAATCTTGCAACATATCAGGTTTAGTCAATAACCGTACTATTTTATGACCTGACTAGATTTGTACTTAAGTGGTTTAGTACATTTTAGTAATCTTTTTTTATCATAATAGTTTTTCCCAACATCTCTATTTTTTGAACATCACCTTTGGGTTTTGGGAATATAGGATATCATTCTACTTAATTAACAAATACATTTTAAACAAAAAACCTTTGAGATAAACTTTGGAACATTAATAAAGTCCATATGTCGGATTACTTTTATGTATTTTGGGAAGAAAACCACTCTTAAAAGGCATGTCAAGGGTTAAGCAGTAGAATACATTTTTATATAACACTTACAAATGTGTCTTCCCTAGTCAAGCTTGTCTTTATTTCTATAGCAAATGAATGTGATGAATGTCTTTCTCAGAACCATGATGAAACAACAGGTGGAATACAATAATATAATCATAACAAGCGAAAATGCCATGATCAACGAACACTAAGTTTTACATTGGTTACACGAAGGCATCATAATCCTTTTATTCTAAAAACTGAATACAAATTGTATGGACACATAAACGACTTCTGATATGTCTGCCAACTTAAAACCAAAGAGAAACCCCCAAATGTACAGCTTGTACATGAACAATTTCCTTAAGTAACATGTACTGTTTAGAAAGACTCTCTATCTTGACATGAAGCTATCATGTATGGGGCATAAAGACAGACCACTTATTTCATCTACTAATCAGGGTGTTCTTTTTCGGAAAGATATTTCCTTTCAAAATAAGAGTTACTACACATCACTGAGCTGCATACTGGCATAACAAGTTGTCTACAAGGCAGCAGTTAATTTGACTCAGATTAACAGACACTGCAGTGGTCTTACTGCTCCTGATTCAATCACATCTATTATCTCCTGTAATTACACATTTTCTTATACAATGATATATATATATATATATATATATATATTTTTTTTTTTTTTTTTTTTTTTTTTTTAGTGTGTATCACCTAAGTCATCCTTGTGTCCAGGAGCTCACCACTAAAATGCACCACCTAGCCCTGTCCATAAAGAACAGTATACATAGCAAGGTGTCAGCAGCAAATGAGAAGAAAAAAGTTTTGAGGAAACTTATGAAAAAGTAGTGCCAAAGGCTCCAAAAATCCTGTGATGCATAGGTCAAAAATAATCAAGGCATATTTACTAATTTTATGTTTGGGGGCACTGGGGAGTCTAGCACCTGGGGAATACTTTGCTCTGTTCTGTAGATCTTGTAGGGAAAAAAAATTAAACTATGTTATCAGAAAAAATACATAGGTTAAAAAAATTAAGACGATCTGATCAATTCGGTGAACAAATGCTATGAATATACACTTTAAAAATACAGCAAAATAGACAGGGAGCACTACATGGACATGTACACTAGTAAGGGGAAGGGTAAGAAAAGACATCTTATCAGAAAGGATGAATGGGAAAAAAGGTGTATGTGGGAGACAGAAAGCACTACACTTAGAATGGATACAATAATACTATAATTCACAGTAACGATGCAGGGAAAATTGTAAACAGAGAAGATGGTAGTGGATAGTTGTTGCATAGATGAAATAAAAGTGTGTATGAAATGTACTGGGGGTTAGACAGAAAGGTTTAGCTGCAACATAGTGATGGATTACAAAGATCTGTTGGTCTCATTTGGTTGGCATAATTGCATGTTCATGCTAGTTATGTGACTGTGGATTCACAGCAGCAGATTCATGGCATATCATGACAATTATTATTATTATTATTATTATTATTATTATTACAAACTTAAAACAATTCAAGAAGAATGGAAGATAATGAAATGCTTGAAAATAGCATGTGGACAAGGGCATCTAGAACTAATGGAGTCCTCTCATTATCAGATCAGTAGACACATACTGAATGACCATGTAACTGCTATTTTATGGTTTTGCAAATAGGGACAGATTTTTGTAGGTAGTTACTAGGCAAGCAGTCTAGGCAATCATTAAGGAGACTAGACTAAATCCCAAAGTGTCCCACAGCATTGTCTGATTAAGTGACTCAATCATGATCACGCATTAGGAAAATAAATGTGGAAAGACTCAAACCCTGTACCTTTGGCACAAGAAGCAGTTCATTAACATGTCAGAGCATTAATCTTCTATGCCAACTGCAAGACAAATTTGTCTAAGAGGCCACAAATGCATCCAATAGTGACAATAGGTTAAAAGGAACTAATTAATTGGGGTACTACACTGCAAATCTGCCCTACCAGTCCTGTATTATATGTTTTGAAAACTGGCAGTATCTCACTTAAATAGAATGTATCTGATGTCATAGAACAAGGGCTTCAAAATCTCAGCCTGATTGCCAGATAAAGCCTTCGAACATTCTTAATCTGACACATGAAAGTTTTCCTCATTTACTTATTTAATTATATTTTGCAGTTATAACCTCTCTGACAAATGCTTACTTTGTTGCTCCAAACAATGCTGAAGCATATTCAAAGATCAGTCCATTCTGTATATTTCCTGTATAAGCATCTTTAGTATTTTAATTCAAGGTTTGGGTCACCCACTCCCTTGGACTTGTTTCCAGGGAAATTGTTGAGCCCCCCCTCCACACAGTACAGTAGTTTTTTTTTTCTGCAGAGTAAAATAATAAAGCTATAATTAGGATTACATAGGCTACATTTGTGGAAATGGAGTATGTTTTGCAGTAAATAAAAAAAGTGTATTGCTTTTAGCTGTAATGACAGGAAATTGGACAACTTGTTGCATGTAATAAAAAGGATACTTTTTATAGGTTTTGTAAAAAAAATAAATGAAATGTAGTCAAGTACTATGGACAAAGACTGCTGTACTTGTATGTACTCTTTTCTCCCAATATCTGACTACAGTTAAGAAAACAAAACATTGTGGTATGTGGCAGTGGATTAAGTGTACTCCAAGTCCTGGACAATTTTTAATCCATGGGCCTTCCCCTCACCTCCACACACACATACACATTTTTGTGAGACAAAACAAAAATGCACATGCTGTTTTGTATTTATCTTCTTGATTGTTTTAAATAATATTTATTGCTTAATAAAGCAAACTTTGTGTGTGTTATGTTTGTTTTAACATTTTTCAACAAGCAAAATAAAGTTTACTAACCAATAACAATACAATTACCCATTTAGTACATTGCAACCACAAAAGACCACTAAAATTGTTGAATTGGTAATCCAGCAATATCCATACCATTCAGTTATACCCTGTTTATTGTGTACACCTCAAATGTCCAACTGTGACAGAAACAGTGAAGTATTCAAACTTAACAAAAATGCAAAACAAAGTCCCCAGGACAGACCACGATCCACCAGCTTTTCTTGTAAAAAAAAACGCTTTATTGTAGCAATGAACCAAGACCACAGTGCCAAACCAATGGTTAAGCGCTTTCACGTATTCCCATACACTTCATCAGAACAAAGATGAATGGAAATGGCACACATTAAATACTTAAAAAAACGCCAAATTTCATCCTTAATTAAATAATTATACAACAGTACTTAAAGTGACAGCTACTAGCAACAACCTAAGGTAACCACACATTTTATGCAAGTAGATAAATGAAATATTCTTCACAAAAGTAATTAATTATTAATTAATTACTTTTGTGAAGAATATTTCATTTATCTACTTGCATAAAATGTGTGGTTACCTTAGGTTGTTGCTACTAGCTGTCACTTTAAGTACTGTTGTATAATTATTTAATTAAGGATGAAATTTGGCGTTTTTTTAAGTATTTAATGTGTGCCATTTCCATTCATCTTTGTTCTGATGAAGTGTATGGGAATACGTGAAAGCGCTTAACCATTGGTTTGGCACTGTGGTCTTGGTTCATTGCTACAATAAAGCGTTTTTTTTTACAAGAAAAGCTGGTGGATCGTGGTCTGTCCTGGGGACTTTGTTTTGCATTTTTGTTTGGCTGTTGAACCCCTTGGACATTTGTTGGCATCAAGTATTCAAACTTGCTTTACATAAATGCACACTTGTCTTACAAACCTCAGACTAACTGCTTAAATTGATTATGACAGTAGGCTCAGTCATTCTCAATTATTCTAACTTATTTCATACAAATTCGCACTAGTCCTGCAAAGTTAGAATGTTCAAACTTAGTAAACAAGAAAAACATAAGTTACTTTCCTCCAGAGAGATCCTACATACACACACACACACACACACACACACACACACACACATACTCTCAACAGCTACAACCACTTTGCTGTTTATACCTCATATGACTGCGATAGAAAATAATATCTCTTACTGCAGAGTCAGGGTCAAAGCCAAAAAAAAGTAATGAAGAACAAAGGACCACAATCAGGGAATGCTTCTAAATATTGCTCTTGTATAAGATTTCTTTCATTATCATGAATTTTCTTGGGTGATATGAAGTATGCAATTCAAATGTCTGCAATCATACAGTGACTGTAATCCTCAATGATTTGCCAGAAAACCGCAAACTTTATGAGGAGCAGACCAAAAAATGAGGCAAAATCAGGAGCATTTTGCAGAATCAAAGACCGTTGATATTATGTAATTTAAACTTTGTTTCAAATAAACACACAGCAGCTCAGGTACTCCAGCTTATTTAATAAAAGTGCATACTGCTTCTGGAAAGCCAGACTGTTCAAATCAAGCAAATGACAAAAAGGCAAGTTATTGTCATCCACAAAAAGCCACTACCCTCCTCCTCAGTCATACTTTGTACTGTGTACACCTCATTTGTCTGTGAAAAAAATATACTTTTCAACCTCTTAGTACAATAATCATGGACAAAGCCAAAAAAATAGTGAAGGACAAAGGTTCCAGATCAGTGACAATTTCAAACATTGCTCTTATAATCTAAGTAATTTGCTGGAATAACAGGTTTTGCATTGCCATGCATTTTTGAAGGATATAAAGACTAAAACTGAACTGTTTCTTATTATTTAATAACTGCAAAATCCTCAGTGATTTACCAGAAAACCATACGTTTTGAGGAACAGACCAAAAATATAAAGCAAAAAAATCAGGCACATTCTCTGAAATCATGGGCATGTTCTACTTTTATATAAACAATAGCCACAGAGAGAGAGAGAGAGAGAGAGAGAGAGAGAGTAAATATTCCAACTTATTTCAGAGAAATATACCCCAGGATTCAGTAATACCTACACTATGTGTACACTGTTCTGAGTGAGCAGACAGCACAGACATAACTCATAACTTCTTCCTACTAATTTTAGTTTTCCTACTGATATTTTTGCAGCTTTAAATATTGATAGGCATTCATAAAGGTTACCACAAAGTGTAGACTACATGTACACTTAGTGTAATCTTTCTGAGTGACTAGAAAGCACAATAAATGTGATAAGAATGTTCTTGAATACATATCATGTACATTTACTGTAGGCTTTACTGAATTTGACCCATAGTCTTGGAAAGCCATACTGTTTAAACTGAGCAAACAAGAAGAAGGCACGTTGATTTCATCCACAGCTAGCCCCCATCCCTTAACAATCATCATAGGCACTTTAGTGTACACCTCAGATATCTGATTATGTGGCCATCAGGTTTTATCACAATGTACTGTAACATTATTTTTCCACAAAATGTAGCCCCCACAGTAAAATATTCCTTTCAAACTTGCTTGACTCAGATTGCATTAGTCCTGCAAAGCTAGCCTAGACTAATTGAGCAGACATCTGTCAGTCATGTTTTACTCACAACCAGCCCCCCCATGCCAAGGTCAGCAATTATAGCTACTTCGTTGGCTGTGTTCACATCTCACATGTCACACTGTAGTACATAAAAATGGTAAAATAAAATAATACTGACTGAGACATGGCTCCTTTTCACACAAACACAAAATTGCTGGATGGATACAGTAAATTACTTCCATCTCCCAACTTAACAGTCCACTGTATAACCATCACCAGACCTAACTATCCACTGAATGACCATGAGCCTGCTGTTGCTGTTTATGTGACCATTCTGTAATACTGTTGTAGAGTAAGTAACTGCAAATTTATATTGTCTAGTTGTACAATCTGCAGGCTATCCTTGAAATAAAATGTTCAAGTTTTGCCTCCCACAAACACTAATCAAAAACAAAAAGAAATCGCCAAAACACCGAAAGTATAAGAAAGGCATGCCTTGTTATTTTTATAGATGTATTATCATTTCGCAGGGGAGGATGAAAAGCCTTCGTGTCACACCCAATTCAGATTGTTCATCATATGAAACATATGCAGTCAAAGGGACATTCTTTATAAATCCTTTGGTAGTACAATTTATGAATATGCAAATTTCATTTCAGTTAGTCTTCACATTGCATGAGTTTATAGTAGAAAAAGTGAAATGACTAACTTCATTTACCAACATCACATAACCTGATTATGAATATTCCTTTGGCGAGGATCATTGATGAAGTGTACAAAGAATCAGTCATAATACATACTGATTTTGCATAAATTAAATACAGTCCAGATATTAGAAGTAATACACAAATACAGACAACACTCCCTATTTGTAAAGGTACTAGACTACAAGAAGAAGGGATTGTTGCATGTTTTAATGAAATCTGAAACATACTTCGCTTATGCAAGACTAGTATGCACTATGTCTGATGTACTGTACACTTTACTGATGACCACCTCTACGAAAGGAGTACTCCTTGTCAGGTCACTAAAACAAATATACTCATACCTCTCAACTTCAGAATTTTGGACAAGGCAAAATTAGTGGGTGCAGAAACAGCACAAAAATCAAGGAAATATTTGAACTCACAAACACCTCAGAGCTGTGGGATGTCACACCTTTAACAGCCTACACACATATTTACATTCAAGAGTATTTTCTGAAAAATCAGTTAAAAACCACAAGCCAAACAAATGTAAATACATTGGGAACAATAAATGCTATATGCTATAAATGTGAACAGTAAAAAGTCTTTTTATACTGATAATAGTCAGTGCTTTCACAGTGTTTACATCACTACTGTAATATATTATAACAATAACAAACCAACAATTATATTTACACTGTTTAACAACCTAGAATATTGCGGCACAGAACTGCTATTCAACAAGAGTTTAGCTTTCACATGACAGCAAGAAATTCAATTACAAGTACTTTTTCCTGAGATATTTACAGAAGTCTGAAAACATACGCTTATTTTTAAACTTAACAACTATCACTAAATATCTCTCAAGATGTACAATTAACAATGCAAATGTTAGTTTTAACCTGATTCTATACAACAGTTTGTAAGTAGCTTTGTTTTGGAAATATTAATGAACAACCTTGTAGTATACCCCATGATACGAGAGTAGTTAACAAATTACATTTCTATCTCCCAGCATGACATTTTACACCATACCTCTCAATAACACATAGCTCTTTTAATTATGAAAATATGAATTGAAAGTGATAAAGAGTGAATAATATCTCCAGTGCAGGACATCCTAAATTATTAATTGTATTGCCTTTTTGTTACCAACACTTTGGCCATTTCTTATGTTGTCTGTTAATTGTTAAATCATTTAGTTAAGGAAGACAACAAATGTCAGGACACCATATAAGGAGCTATGGATGAAGTACACAAAAAGCACTTACATGCATGAAGAGTTAACAGTTATTATATATCATTACACTGATCTAATTTAGTTAAAACTTAATAGGAAAAGCAAGCTTTATATCAACATACATTTAAAGAACAGTAAGTGTGAAAATTTAATGTCAGATTTCACTTTAATCTTCAGTGACTTGCCAGAAAATCAAACATTTTATGAGTGAAAAGAAAACTAAATATCAGTAAAAATGAGAGGCAGTTGATACTTACATATCCAGAACGTAAGCCCAGGAGTCCAGGAAGTCCTAACGCTGCACCCTGTCTCACAGTTTTGCAGGAGACACTTGCAAACAGGTGGGAGCAAAGCCCATGAAATTCATGGCAAGCAAGTAAATCAGAAGGTGCTATGCTTCCAACTGAATGCGCATATGACGGGCAGCTTTCAAAAACAGTTAATTCCTTAATTCTGGACCCAATGTGCAGCTCCTTTGGTTCAAGTGGCATTACTGTTACCACACCAAGACTAAGAAAGACAAATTAGCAGCAATCAGCTTTCTGGTTTGCGCTTCTGTTTCATTAAGAAATGTGACAACCTTCTTTTTCCACCTTTGTTTTTTGCTGCTATTTGCAGCACCATGAAATAAAAAAAATTTTAGGCGCTATTTTAATTTAATAAGAAAGAAGTGCTAAAAATTAGATTTAGGAAAGTAAATTCATGAAGGGGAATGAGATAAATTTATAAAATTACTGACAAAAGCAATACAATTGAGACATCAGTGGCTAGCCATGGACCTCCATGAAGCTGTGGATCCGGGGCAGTCACCCAAATCACCCTTATTATAATCCACCACTGGTGGTAGGTATAGTAAGAGCCATCTTAAAATAAGAATATAATAGTTCTAGCCTTATTTTAAGTTACATGTTAATTTTCCTGGCCCAGTGTATTTACCAAGTTGATTTGGTTCAACTCTTATCTGAGTGGTAGACAACAGGCTTTACTATGGCAGAACAAACTATCTTCCCTTCTACCTATCACCCTCAGGGTCCCACAGGGCTCTATATTAGGACCCCTATTATTTTCTGTCTTTATTAATGACCTGTACACAGTCATCCCAACAGCCACCTGCATTCAATATGTCGATGACCCCACTTTGATTTGCCCTGACACCTCCCCTTTAAGTCTGCAGACTCTATCCCAACATGTTTTTAATAGTATCGAAAATTGGTTCTGTAATCAATGTCTCCTATTAAATCCTAACAAAACAAAGCTACTGCTTTTCTCCCCCACTCATAAAGCCTCCTCTCCAGTCTTTACTGTAAAATCTAACAATGGCACTCTCATTGCTCCAGATGCCTGCACCAAATTCTTAGGTGTAACAGTTGATAATAACCTCAAGTTTGATACGCATATTAATCAAACTATTTAATCTTGTATAGTGAGGCAAATTTTTTAATAACATTTTTTACCTTTCCTCACTCCAATAGCTAGGACTGTTATTACCCATACACATCTACTTTCCACCCTCCTTTTTGCATCCCCTCTCTTCACGAACTTGAGTAAGTCTGACCTTAATAAACTCTCTAGCTGCTTTAATCATATTGCTAGATTTGCCACTGGAGCAGCACACAGAACACACCACTGTCTGAATCTAAAGACTCTAGGGTGGTAGAATTGCCTATCTAACTTTAGTACAATCAGCTAACAGTGGCACATAAAATTCTCTACCAACCTGAAAACAGACCCACACTTACAAATATTATCACTCCTTATACTAACCTCAAGTCACTTCGCTCATCCAACAAATTACTAGTCCAAACCCTCAAAACCAACAACTCAGCTGATGACTCTGTATATTCCAACTCTGTTGGCAAAATATGGAACTCACTTCCTGCTGAGATTACTTCAGAACCTGTACTAACCCAATACAAAAAAGTCTACAACAGTACTTTAAAAGGCATTGGCTATGTCCTTGCTTTAATCCTGACTAACTCTGGCAATATAAACATGTGCTAAAAAGGTCTTCTGGCCACCACTACATTGCTTCCTAAATGATAGATTATTAGACAACAGACTTATACATAACAGAATGAGTGACTTTTATCCTATGAATTGTATCTGTAACAGTGCTTTAACTTGTGTGATGTAACAGTTTTTTCTGTATGTATGTGTGGAGCTTTTCTCCCCTGAAAATGGACATGTATCCAGTCGGACTATCCCGGTCAACAAATGTAAAATAAAATAAAATAAAATAAATAAATTTTCTGCGGGGTCATTAAAATAGCAAAATGAGCAGAATCTGTCTCAGTACTGTGTGTTCTCCTTTAGATTTGTTTTATTTGTCATAATTTGTATTTGTAAATCTCAAAATTAGGGCATTCTACAAATCCTCAAGTCCCTAGTGTTCAAAACTCACCATCTCAAAGCCAAGGACTCAGCCATCTTATAGCTGTGGTAAGCTGCTGTTGACCCTCAGACTTGAAAATTCATTCAGATGAGCAGCCATTACTGTCTATCTGAACATGTTACTCAACTTTGAGAAAGATAAACAAAGCAGCCATGGTGAGGGAGTGTTGATTAGGACACCTGTGGTTAAGGGAGATTTAGGTTTAGTGAGCCGAAGGAGAAATTTAGGTTTAGGAAGTGGGAACGAAGTCTTAGGAGTAGGGAATGTGAAGAGGGTCTTTAGCTTAGGAAGTATCAGAGGGTTTTATAAAACAAAAAGAAATGGTCGTAGTCGAAACTGTAATCCACAGTTTATTGAAGCACTTTTCGTTTGCAACAAAGTCCAAACTTCTTCAGAATAAAATACAGTGAATAAATTGTCTGTTTTAACTGTTTTAACTCTGTCACATGATGGCAATAAACCAATCCAACAAGACCATCTCTTAAACAAACAGCACCAAAAATAGATACATGTAACACCTACATACAAAGTAACTAAGAAAAAATCGATACAAGTTTAATTAAAATCTCAATTAAAAATATATGTATAATAGTTCCACATCTGTGTACAAAAATATAAATAATAACTAGTGATTACAAATACAAAAATGACCTTAACAGAGACTGCCCGCCATGAGACAGTTTTATAAAGTGCATATCCAGTGGCAATCTAGCCCCAAAATATTACAACTTAACCTTCTAATACTCCAAGTAGGGACTTAAAAATACATTAAGAACACAATAAGGTGCTCTATAATTATTGACAAGAAACATAACTAAAATCATTTAAGACATTACTGTTGTCAATCAAAAAAATGAAGAATGCTTATTTTCTACACAAGATTCATTACATGAAGAAATATTTATATAATTCAACTCTCAGTATCAAACATGCCTCTAAAAAGTGTATAGGCTAATTTATGGGAATAAATGGTACCTAATTTATTCAAATAATTATGAACAAATAATAACAATAATATCCTGCAATTCTAAGGGTTCATCTCCTTAAGCTTTTTAATTTCAATAAGCATTTAATTGAACAACAATCATTAATGCCTGGATAACTGTAAGCATTCAAATAGATTTGCCAGTACAACTCCAGTTCTTCGAGAAGTAGATGCATAGGGCCTCCTCTAACATCTGAAGTAATTTGGTCTATGACTCTATACCTAAACTTATGCTCCTTAAATACAGAAATATGTTTTGCAAGGGCATTGTCAGTTTTAACTTTAGTAATCGCATACTGATGTTCATAAATGCGATCACGGAGCCTACGCTCTGTTTTTCCGATATAGAATGCTGCACACCATTGGCATTTGGCTAGATAAACAACATATCTAGAATTGCAGTTGAACCTCTGCTTCAAAGATAATTTGATGTCATTTACTTTACATCCACTACTGACATCAATATACCTACAGAAGTTACAAGATTCACACTTGAACATCCCTACATACCTAAATATCTTATTGGGTTGATGTTCCAATAAGTTCTTTATATTTCTAACCTTCCTAAATATAACCCTAGGGGTATCCCCTAACTTATTAAATAGCATACGGTTATTCCTAAAAAGGCCCCAGTTCTACTTAATGATTTTCACTACTAGGTGGCTCTCAAAACTGAATGTCGTAACAAAACTAAGTTGAAAATTGATTTTTTTTCTTTTTCTTTTATTAAATTAACCTGATGATTATCCAGTACATCAATACTCTGTTCTAACTGGTTACTTAAAATTCCATGTTTCACGCTCAAAATGGGTTTATAAAAGCTGTTGAGCCTTTTTGTACTTACTTTATCAATAAGTGAATCAATAAAGTTTTTGGGGTACTCACTCCCCAAGAACATATTTTTCAGTGTCAGACATTCATCAAAGAAGTAGTTGTCTTGGCTAGTAATTCGGGCTGCCCTTACCACTTGGCCTTTAATCACTGAGCGTTTTTGGTGATAAGGATGACAACTGGAAATATGCAAAAATGCATTAGAGTAGGTACTTTTCCTATGAATTTTGGCAACATAACAGTGACTTGGTCTATTCTTTTTAAGATTAATGTCTAAATATGAGATTTCATTGGTATAGAATGTAGAACTAAATTCCAAAAAAGAAGTGGATTTATTAAAGAATTCTACCATTCTGTTAGCCTGATTAACACCTCCTTTTAGTAATATGAAGATGTCGTCAAGGTAACGTGTATACATAACTATGGAATTTTTAATCTCAATATTGTTAAGAATGAATTCTGTTTCCCAGTAAGCCATGACTGAATTCGCTATACTGGCGCCACACGGTGACTCCATGGTTACACCGATCTTTTGCAAATAAAAGTCACCATCAAACAAAAAGAAATTATTAGACAAAATAACATCTAGTAGTTCCATAATTAATGAAATCTCTGCCACTGTTGCTTTGTTTTTCTTCAACATTAACCCTATCCACTCTATGCCAACTGAATGGGGAATGCACAAGTAAAGGTCCCTGGCATCTACCGTAAGGAAGTTATGTTCTTCCCTATATTTTAATTGGTCAATTTTCCTTAGAAAAGACCAGGAGTCCTTACACACCTGTTTTTCTCCCATCAAATATTTTTTCAAGATTGAATCAACAACCTTAGCACAGGGGTAAGTTGCTGAATTCCGGTCATCAATCAAAGGTCTCATAGGGGGATCCCCCAAATTTTTATGAATCTTGGGGATACCAAACAAAACAGGGATTCTAGGATATTCCAAAGACATATAATTAAAAGTATTCAAATCAATTCTACCATCAATGAACAAGTCATTCACTAGACATTTAATAAACTTATAAGCCCTATTAACGTCGTTACATTAGCTTACTTGGTAGGCAGCACTATTTAGGACCTTCTTCATACGTTGAACATAATCATCATTATTCAGAATAACTATTCCCCCACCTTTGTCTGGTTTATACACCCTCACATTTTGTGAAATGAGACAATTGAGGCTTTTCCATTCTAATTTACTAGTGTTGAAATTACACCTATTTTTACGTTTATGTTCATCGTACACCAAGTCCCTAATGTCCAATTCACAAATGTGCTCAAATGTTTGAAACAAAGGGTGAAATGGGGCATTATATGTACTTGAATATGAAACGGATTGTCTGAAGACCCTGACATTTTCCCCATCATCAAATTAAAATTCAATTTGCGTGTAAAAGTTTTTACATCCAGAATAGTTTTTACTAAGTTCACTGGTGTAGCAGGAACAAACGTGTAACCTCTAGAAAGAAATTCCACTATTTCTGAATTGGTACTGATGGAAGAATAATTAAACACTTTAAAGTCTTTGTGCCTGTTTGTAATGATTATTGGGCCCCCATCAGAAGTATCTTTATCAGTTACCGTTTCTTTTTGTTGTTGTATTTGTGAAAGTTCCTGGTGTTCTGCTGGGAGTTCCTCTGTTTCGATCTGGCCCCTGATGGTTGAGCCTGCTGAAAATTTTTATTTTGATTGGTAGAGTAACCTTCCTGCATTGAATTGAGAATTCTCTCACTCCTACGTACAGCACCAAGGGCTGTTTCATCACATTAAACATCTGTGGTACTGTTATTAAGAACAATATCCACATGACTGCCTTCCTGATGCACACTGGTACCATGTTCTAAACTCTCAGGTGTTGGTCTAGGTGCATTTTGTTGCCACACCTGGGCTGGCGAAGGTACTGGATACGCTGACCCATTCTCATATGCAAGATGGCCTCTTTGTAGTTTTTTAGATTTATTTGCTTTTAATTTAAGCAGGTATTGATCTATGCTTGTAAATGTCCTGCTATACTCATATTTATAATGTTGGAACTCCTTGTTATTTTTTAGCAAAGAGTCTAAAGCTGTAACTTCTCTGGTTAATTCATCAACCCAGATACTATAGTGTTTACACATTAATTCCAACAATTCAAAGCCCTGTCTATCAAAAAGGGCCAACAATTCTTTATGAAAGAGTGTGTCCGCCACCAGCCGCGTAGGGTACTGCTGTCAGAGACGTCCTTTAGGGACGATTCTCTGCTTTAAACATTCTCTAAAATAAGAAATTTCTAACTGAAGTTTTTTAAGTTTCACAAGCTTAATGTCCAACAGTTTAAGGTTAGAAACAATATTGTGAGAGCATACGTTACCTCCAGCCAGTTGGCCTTCATAGTCCATGCGGGTATTGTCCAAAAAGGAAAAAGCTCCTGCAATCCAAGAAGTTAATGAAGGTAAACCAATAAGCCCTGAGGTACCATTAGGACTCCCTCGATTGCCATTACCATAGTGCGGTTCAGGTCCATGTTCTATTGTTGTTACTGATGCTGAAGTTGAAGGAAAATTGGTCAGCAGGGTGGAAGAGTCATGGTCTAATGTTGGAGCTACTGCCGTTGTAGTAGGGAGTACAATCACTGGAGTCGTAGAGCCAGTAAACCTCACACTATTGCTGATTTTTTTTTTGATTGACAACAGGAATGTCTTAAATGATTTTAGTTATGCTTCTTTTCAATAATTATAGAGCACGTTATTGTGTTATTAATGTATTTTTAAGTCCCTACTTGGAGTATTAGAAGGTTAAGTTGCAATATTTCGGGGCTAGATTGCCACTGGATATGCACTTTATAAAACTGTCTCATGGTGGGCAGTCTCCATTAAGGTCACTTTTGTATTTGTAATCACTAGTTATTGTTTATATTTTTGTACACAGTCTTTTAAAGTAGATGTGGAACTATTGTACATATATTTTTAATTGAGATTTTAATGAAACTTGTATCGATTTTTTCTTAGTTACTTTGTATATAGGTGTTACATGTATCTACTTTTGGTGCTGTTTGTTTAAGAGATGGTCTTGTTGGATTGGTTTATTGCCATCATGTGATAGAGTTAAAACAGTTAAAACAGACAATTTATTCATTGTACTTTATTCTGAAGAAGTTTGCACTTTGTTGCAAATGAAAAGCGCTTCAATAAACTGTGGATTACAGCTTCGACTACGACTGTTTCTTTTTGTTTTATCATTTTGTTTGTTTTCGATGTTTCACATATTTGCAGGGGGTTTATGTTTAGGGAGTGGGAATGGAGATTTAGGTTTAGGGAGCAAGAAGGGAGTTGTAGGGTAAGGGAGCAAGAAAGAGGTCTTATGTTAAGAAATGAGAACCGAGTCTTAGGTTTAGGGAGTGGATGAAGTTTTATGGTTAGGGGGCAGGAAGGGAGTTTTAGGGTTAGGGATTAGTAAAGGAGTTTAGGGTTAGGGTTAGGGTTCTGGTAGGGCCACACAGGGGCTATGGAGGAGTTTGAGCATTTTTACTATTCAAAAAAGCAGCAACAAGCAAGTGTATCTCAAGCAGATGATAACATGCAAGCACTTGTAGCAGACCTTCAAATTTATAATAGGGAGCTAGCTATGGTTTATAGCTATTGCACCTCTTTATGGGGGGGGGGTGTTGCCTAAAAGGTTTGTCCTACTTAAAAATGTTGCTTCTTAGACGGTTTGTATTAAGGTTACCATATTTGTTTGTTTGTTTGTAAAAGAGGACGAAAAAATATGTGCTGCTGTCAGCACATATTATTTCGTCCTGTTAGGGATGAAGATCTTTATTCTTGTAGGACTAAAACTAAAGACCTTTTTTTTTTGCTCCCCTCTTAGGCTGAAGAGCAAAAAAAAAAAAGTATACCGGTATACGAGCCAATAAAAAACGCGCACAGCGGACCCTCTTCTGTTTAATGCAGAACATCAAGCTGTTCCGCATTGAACAGAGCTTTGCTTTTTGATTGGCTCATATACTGGTACACGAGCCAATCAAAAACATGCACAGCGGACCCTCTTCTGTTCAATGCGGAACATCAAGCTGTTCTGTATGGAACAGAGCTCCGCTTTTTGATTAGTTTGTATACCGGTATATGAGCCAATCAAAAAAAAAAAAACAAAGCGGAGGAAAGACTCCGAAATAGGGATGTCTGTTTTTTGAAAATTCTGCAATTTGTCCGGGTTTTAAAACCCGGACAAATCGCAGAATTTTTAAAAACTGCCTGGACAGGAGCTCAAAAAAGAGGACGTGTCCAGGGAAACCTGGACATATGGTAACCTTAGTTTGTATACATAAATACATGCTTGTGTCCCACTGTATCAGGCGGTTATCAGAACAAGTCAGTTGGTAATGTCCTTTAAAAATTATATTGCTATGCTACATTTTTATGAAACTCAAAGCTTCTTATAGTGGTACTGAAAAACAGGAAGAACTGTGTTTTGTAAGATGTTGGTGCTCATTTCATGCTGTTTTTTTCTGCTGCCAAATGTACAGCAATTTTATTGCCCTAGTAAGAAAAATATTCTTGGTAGGTTTGTGTACCTATGAATATGTTTTTTTATTGTCACACAGTTATCAGGACACACTTCAAAATAAGTCAGTCATGTCTTTTAAATGACTTTCATGTCTTGCATTCATTATACAACTAAAAATTTGTTGTGGTAATGAAAACCACAAAGGAGTGTTGTTTTGTTTATTTATTTATTTCCTATTTTTTCCTTTGCTGACAGGGTGTGTCCCACTAGGGTAGTAGCTTCTTTTCAAGGAAGACATGAGGTGGTATTTATACTTACTAGGGAAAATATAGCCAGAGTCCTGGAGAACGTCTCTTTCTTTCAATAAATGCTGTAGGATCATTTACATTCACCTAAGCTACCACCAACTCAGGCAGATGGGCCCCCCATTTAGCATGTCTTCCAAAGGATGGGTTTAGCTGCCAAATAAGTAGTTATAAAGCTTTCTAGTAAGAAAGGTTTATGACACTCATATAAGAATGTTTCACAGCCTTTACTTTTTAAAGTTGCTGTTGTCTTAGAAGGTCTGAACACATATGCACGTTTGTGACTCACTGTATTGGGACTCATGTCAAAACAAATAAGTCATTAATATTGTTTAAACATTATTTTGCTATTTTATTTATTAATTTCTATAAGATATGTTTTCCTGCCAGATGAACAGTACGTTAGTTCTTATTTTTTTCTTTTTTTAATGTTTGCTTATTGGAAGGAATGTGCATGTTTGTGCTTCGTTGTATAGACCCTGAGCACTATATACAATTCACATTAACCAGTTCCTTACCCAATTAATCTATTCTTTCAGATCGTATTCTTATATTTACCCTTTCCAGGTAATAGTCTAATTACGTTCTCAGTAAATGTAAAAAAAGGGTTAGCACAAACAGAAGAAAACCTCAGACAATATTATTAATATTAAATACTGTACCTAATCCAGTCTGGAATCAAACCAAATATTGAAATTGTTTCAATTTACCAGTTTCTGTACCTATACTGATAATAATATAACAGCTTTTATACTGAACAAACAGATGGCTTGGGAAGATGTGTAAGTTACAGTACATAAGTACCATTTGAATACTATAACAATAAAATTAAATCACAATTAAATAAACTGCATGCAAATGTCTGTTAAGCACTTTGCAACACTGCTATGAAAACAAGTGTTTCATTTCAGGAAACTGAAACACTCTGTTTCTGTGAATTAATTGTTCATTGCTTCTATAGAAACTTAGTACGACTTTCAAGCAGAGGCTATTTAAGGTACACTCCTGTTTTAAACCTAACTTAAAATAGCTACATACTATATAGATTAGATTAACAACATGCCATTATGTTCTTTGTCCAGGATCCCTTCCACATTTAATGCAATAACTGTGAATAATATAACAAATTTATAAACTTTTAACAAGGGCAGACATGAATTTAAACATGTGCCCCGAAAATGCCAGCTACGATTGATTAGCCACAGAGTTTGAGTGGGGGATGGGCAGGGACAAAACAAATGACAAAGGTTTCTCATAGCTTTCAAGGCTATGTCCAAGCCTTGGGAAGCAATGTTTCCTGTCTTCAGTTTTTTTTTCTTACTCTTTTATTTCTAGTCAAGATCCATCAATATATAATTTGGTACAGTCACTCTAATGACCATACCAGAAGTAGAATGGTTTGTTTTACATTATACACTCAAATCTTCCTTTAAAGGATCCAGACTAGCCCAGATGGCAAATCAGGATTCAAAATGACAGAAGAAAAGAGAAATGCTCAAAATTTCCCATGTTTTTCTTTTTCTTTCTATTTTACTTTCAACTCCATCAGGCAGTTACAAAACCCATTTGGATGCCAACTCCAAGGTCATGGAAAATGAAACACAAAGCAGCTCTATAGTTACCTGATCCTCCTAACAGCAACCTTTCAGCAGCATTAGAAGCATTAGAATCTTGTTCCAGGATTCTCATTTATTATGGTTGGTTTCAAGCCAGTAAAAATTTAGTATGATATAATCCATGGCCCTAGACAAAACAATCCTTTACTGTAAAAATTAAAACTTACAGTGAAGCAAGCTGAAGGCAAAAACAAAATATGCAGATGCTGTTAAAAAGAAAGCATGCGTATTTAAATTCTTATTATGTAATATTTGTTTTTCCAGTTTTGTGCAATTGAACTCAACAGTGTATTTGTGTGTTTGTGTGGAGGGGTGTATGTGTTTGCTCTCATGAGAGTTTATCTTTAACATGTATGTGCACACAATTCAGTTTTTATTACTTCATAAAATGGTCATAGTTAGCAAAACATCAAATACAAAACAAAATGGCCTTGGAGAGTTACTTCTTTGTTATTATTATTACTATTAAATTCATTAATGCAGTAAAACTAGGAAATTCATTTTAAGTCAGTCAGTAAATGTCTGAACCTTCTTTATTCTAAAATAAAGAATATACTTGTAATAAAATATAGTACGAAATAATGTTAAAAGCAATAACATATATTAAAGACTTCTGTAGTTACTACATGTTCACTATTTATGTGACAATTGTTTAGTCCTTGTCCAAAAATTAAGACTCAAAAAACACAGCTAACTGTTTTTAAGCGATTATGGAGATTACTCTAGTTACCCTGTGAGGCCAGTGACACACAAAATTCAAGATGAAGTTGTGTGTAACACAGTAAGAGCAGTATTATGCAGCTGATTTCAAAACACATTATTCTGACATCATAGCCATACCGCCAAACTTATGAGTGTGTGTTAGGACAGCCAAATGAAAAGAATTCCCTGACAACCATTCCAAAATAAAGACCGAGAGCGCACACAACAGTTAGGTCCCATCAGCTCAGACAGATGACGATTTATAAAAATATGAAATGTGAGTTGTGGTATAGCAGTATGATATAAAAATAAATGAGGATGTAACATGCTAAAACAGGCACAAAACTGACGATTTAAAAGATAACTGTAACACTCAAAAAATAAATCACTTGTATTTTGATTTCATATGAATATTTTTTGGGAGCAGCACAGTAGCACAGTGGTTATAGTTGGTGCCTTACATCACTTGGTTCTTCAGTTCTCAAATGGGATGCCTTCTGTGTGGAATTTGCATTTCCTCCCTGCGTTCACATATGTTTTCACCAGGTGTTCTGGTTTCCACTAACATCCTAAAGACATCCAGTGGGTGAACTGACAATCATCCAAACTGTATATAGTTATGTGTGCCATCCTGTAATAAATAATGCCTGTTCTGGATTAGTCTTTTATCTTGCCCCTAATGCATACCAAGAAAGATTCTCGTTCCCAGGGATCACATCAGTCGCCCTGCTAGACAGGGGTCCAGGAAAGTAAATAATGTGGGAAGAAATAGCCAGGAAATTGTTATGGCTAGGCTTGTATAGGCCCTAGGGCTGATAGCCTAGTATCAACCTATGAACCTATGAACCATGAGATTCAGAATTGGATAAGGAAAATATATATGGAGAATGACTGAGTGACTGAAATGAATGAATGATTTTTTTTTGTCAGAATGTGCAGAAACTTACAGTTTATATTACTAACTGTGAAACTGAATCCATTATCCAAACATTGATTATCCAAAAAGTCAATTATCCGAACCAGCCTTCCAATGTTTTTGAGTAGGAAAAATCATAAATTCTGAATATGTGAACGTTATACGCATTCACTTGTCCGTGTTTTTTGAGCTTATAGTGTGAAAAATATTCTTTATTGTCCACTGGAATCACTGAATGGTTGAAAATTGTGTTCACTGCATGTAGAAAAAAAAGATTTTAGAAGTGTTTTATCTGATTCAAAGTATGTTTGATTATCAGAACAGTTTGATTATAGAAGCCACCCTTGGTCCCAATTAGTCCGGATAATCAACTCTCTACTGTATTAGCATAATACCAAAATACATTAATTTAAATCCTCAAAAAATGTGATTTTTGTCCAGTTTTTCAATGATCTGTCTCATAACTATCAAATCAATATGGCTAGCAGAAAGGAGTAGCACTTAACATAAATGCCACATTAGTTCTGAAATGTGAATGATGTAGTTTAAGTGAGGTGGGACTGTCAGACAGTTATTCTTGTTTAGGGACCAATTCATCACTAGAAAAGTCCATCCTTAAATTTGGATGGACCTGGTCGGGTAGGTTTTTAAACCTGACCTTTAAGCCACCGGGATGAGGGCAAACCTCACCCTAAGCAACCAGATTCTAGATGTGGAGGAGGCACAAATACATTCATGCCTACCTTAATGATTTCTCCGGCCAGTTGGCTCTCAGCCTATACTGGTTAAGGACCCCATCATATAGGGAACAAGTGGACTCACCCCCTAAAGCAGGGCAATAACAGTCAGTATGCAGAGTGACATAAAACACAAAAAAAAAAATCAACACAATTAGCAGTCATGCTGATGTGATATAGCTACTGTACACTAATTTATAATCCCTGTCAGTTTATTTTTCCAGTTTTCATGGGTGTCAGCCTGATTGAATAGCTTAAAACATAACATTAATTTTTGTACTTTACATACATTTGTACTGGTCACTGTAGTGCACAAATACTACAACTACCAAGGGAAAAAAGGATTCTGAATTCAATAACATCATCAACATCATCAATCACAACGTAATCAAACTTGGAATAATTCACGCAGCAAAATATTTTTTTTTAATATTAAATTGGATTCCACTCTCTTCAATTCATGGATACTAGAACTATAAAGAAAGCTTCTATAACACCAGTCACAGTGATAACACTTCATCTTCTGAAGTACTAGAATACTTGTTTATAGCACTTTTAAAGTTAAAAACAACTGAATTAGTCATAAGTGGAGCACCTTGCAAAAAGCTGTGAATTATTAAGAACATTGTTGCTGACTAAAAAAATGTTTTATTTCCATTTTTATTTATTCATTGTATGAGATGCATTTTGTGAAATCATAAATATTTCAAGTAAAGTGCTGAAAAGCAGATCAACTTATTGCAGTGTTACGTAGCACATAAATACATGCTGACTGACAACATCAGAGTTGTACTGATAATTGCCCTCGGGTGTCACCCATGAACTTTTCTGATACCACAGTATAGTTCTTGCAGAGTAACTTTGTGAAGTTGTAAGTAATCTTCTTGATTTTCTGAAACAGAATTCTTGTTCCATTTCTCATGCTACAATCAAACCATCATCTTAAAGCTCACTTGTGTGCCTCCATATTTAGAATACATACTTCTGTTAAGCATACTAGTTTTAAAACCTAACCGGGATCAGACTAGGACTTCTCTTCTGTCTTCTCCTCCTTTTTGGATTACCAATCTCTTTTATACTCTAGCTACTCTTACCCTCTCAGGGCCTATACCGCTTTACAACTCAGTTAGTCTTTATTACTACTGGATTACAACACACACACACACACACACACACACACACACGCACACACACACAGAGACACACACACACACACACACACACACACACACACACACACACACACACACACACACACACACACACACACACACACACACACACACACACACACACACACAGAGACACACGCACACACACGCGCGCGCACGCACACACACAGACACACGCACACACACACACACACACACACACACACACACACACACACACACACACACACACGCACACCTCACTTTTCTATCTCTACAACAAGCTATACTCAAAAATGATTCCCCAGTACCTAACAATCATTTCTTAATTGCCATAATAACGGAGGCTTCATCTTTAAAACTTTTTCTGCTACCCCATTCATCAAGTCATCAGGCCAACTTTATCATATTCCTAAACATACTAACAATATATCAATCATCATTTTTCCTCTAACCAATAGTATCTCCCTACCAATACTAATGTTTGGTGACATCAACCTCAATCCTGCATCTCTCTTCCTTATATGGCCCCATCTCAGCACCTGTCATTCAGTCTAGGATGGCTAAGCATTGCCCATATCAGCTGTAAGAATTCAAAAAAAAAAAAAAAAAAAAAAAAACTCTTTGCAGCCCGGGTCATTCAAAAACCTAGACCTTCTTACTATCATAGAAACATGGATGTTAGATGATCATCACTGCATTATGAATGGCTGCACTGGAAACAAACTAGGAAGTAGGACATTAATTCTAGATAAGAAAAAGTTCAGGTTTTAGTTTTGGTTGCCTCAGTGTCTAATTCTGAATGAGAACCACACTAGCAAAATGTTATACTGCTTATAGGCACCTGTCCCTGCTCTCCTTAGTCAACAACATTCTTAGTATATTTTCCCCTTGATCCATGAAAAGTAACTTTACATTACTTATTTTTCAGGTTGAGTGCTTTCATCAAAGTAAAATTGACTTCCTCAGAGCAATATATAAACAGTCATGTGGATTTAAATATATTACACTGTCACAGGATAGGTGAGGAATCCCACCAGTCAAACAAAAGATCTCTTGACTAAATTAATATCTTAAAGGCATACACTATAAACACTAAAAATACAATAAAATACATTTCTATAAAGAAGTTATATAAAATTAAACCCTTTCCGCTCTTTCTTTTAAAGCAGGCAAGATAACACTTTAAACAAGAGGGAACTGATGTGGCAGCTTCGTTTGGCAGCTAATCTGTGTCCAGGATTAAATGATTTTATATCTATCTTGCCTGCTTTAAAAGAAAGAGTGGAGAGGGTTTAATTTTATATAACTTCTTTATAGAAATGTATTTTATTGTATTTTTAGTGCTTATAGTGTATGCCTTTAAGGTATTAATTTATTCAAGAGATATTTTGTTTGACTGGTGGGATTCCTCACCTATCCTGTGACAGTGTAATATGTTTAAATTCACATGACTGTTTGTATATTGTTCTGAGGAAGTCAATTTTACTTTGATGAAAGCGCTCAACCTGAAAAATAAACTTGTGTCTACTAGTCCTACTGGTGAATTTGTGGTTTTTAGTTTTTATTTTCACCAGTTTGCTACAATTTGGTTTAACTTTACATTACTTGCTAAACTTTAAATGAATTGCATCAGACAGCAGAACTGCTGATTTGCAGTTTCCACTCTACACAGGGCTTATGTTTTTAAAGTCTGTACTAATCCCAATACTCTGGAATGATTCACTGCTAGATATGTTTTTGTATAACATTCCCTCAGGATGTCACTCCTTATCTATCCCTCCAGCTCTCCGAGTGATTACTGCCAAATCTTCTCCACATGCAACTTCAAAAAGCCAAAAATTCCACCAGCCTTTTTTGACTGTAGACTTTTTGCACTATGCAGAGAATAGTGCAATTACAAGCCTTCACACACTTAACTGGTCATCCTTACATAACCACTCTAACACAGATGATGCCCTGCTTTTTTTTCAACAAGAATCTTATAACAATTCATAACAAGATTTCATTTAAAACAACTGTGCTTCTAGTGTAGCCAATACCCTTGACTTACCTCAAACTTTAAAACAGAAGTTAGGGAGAAACATTTATGGAAATCGACAAATTTTAGTAGGTACCATGACTAATGTCAAATATTCAAACCAGAAACTCAGTATTAAAGTCAAATCAGCTACTTACACTTATGATAGAACACAACAAAGCATCTTTCTCCCAGTCAAAAAATATTCTCATCAGAAATGTAAAACACCTCTCAGTCAATATGCTAAAATTAATTTCTCATGCTTATCTTCTGCAGCCACATCCCTAAATGCAAGCATCGCTCTTACATATTTCAATTTTTCTTATCTGACTCACCTGACTCTTTAAATTCTGCTCCACAAATCATCTTTATAATTCTTTAACTAATTTCCTGCACTCTATTTTTTCCTTTCTCTCACTTTCCCTATTCAGCCATTCCTGACCCCCAGCTTGATCTACTGGCCCACCCCCTACCCTGAGTACCTCAGCTGGGCCTTTCTGGAAATTCCTAGATACTTCTTTTCTCTGAGTAGGCCTCCTGATTTCTAGGAGGGCAGAGTCTTGTGGCTATTGCATCTTAGGGCTCAAGGACCCAAATGGAGAGCTGTTAATGGTAGGTGTAGTCCTCACACTGCAGCTGGCCAATCAAAGTCATTTTTGGAGTAAGTGGCATGTAGCACATCTGTGCAGCAGATATGTACACCCATACATCATGCACTGAATGTCTTGTTACTCCCACTTTCAACTTTGTGGCTCCTCTGATCTCCACCATAGGTTGATCAGGCAACAGTAAAGCCATGCCCCACCGGTAGAAAAGCTAGCCATTGGCCACTTCATCCTTTACCTCCCACCACTCAATCCAGTATACTGGGACCTTTCTCAAGCCATGGTCAGATGAGGCACAGGCAGATGCTCTGCCTCTGTGCAAGTTGGCATTCATACCTCCCCACACCAAGTTTCTGAAAAAAAATTGTTACAAAATATTTCAAGAATATTCACATTCATCTTTAATCTTTCTTTGCACACTGGGATCATGCCCCAGGAATATACATCAGCAATCATAGTACTGGTGCCAAGCATAAGAATCCTACAATGCCTGATGGATTTTAGACCAACTGCTTATCTGCTACCAATTGGCAAAAACTGAAGTCAAATCTCAATCCATGTCAACAAATAAAAAAATCTCCAAGAACTGCTTTTGATAAAGTTACAATATCATA
This sequence comes from Protopterus annectens, assembly GCF_019279795.1. Taxonomy (NCBI): domain Eukaryota; kingdom Metazoa; phylum Chordata; order Ceratodontiformes; family Protopteridae; genus Protopterus; species Protopterus annectens. Next base: position 359,314,536 of record NC_056748.1, read on the forward strand.
ACAGCAGTTTTGTTAGCAAAAGAGTTTATCTATAGTATCCTGGACAAAGATTTACTCATTGGGTCAGTCTCTGTAGACCTTAAACATGAAATTAAGCTAACAGATCATTGTGATCTCCTCTCTAAACTCTCAGACATCATTTTAGCAAATGGACTACTTTTTTTCATTTTAAAACTACTTCACTAGTTTTGATAAATCTGTTTAGGAAATTGTTGTTCTTATGCAGTGAATACTAAACGAGGGTTCTGCAGGATCAATTTCAGCCCCTATTTTATTATTTAGCATTCTTCTGATTTAAACAAACTTGCAATGATTTATGCACAGACAATTTTTTAAATGTATTTATTTCTCAAGAGTGAGAAAAGTTGATTTAAATACTATCTGTCTTGTCAAAACTCCTTTACCTGTGGGTCATTAAATATGAGCTAGATGAAAATTCATCAAAAACTTACTCTATATTTTTACTCTATATTTTTTGAGATGTCTGCTGAAATTCAATGATCGCAATTACAACCTTCAGAAATGAAGACTGAAAGTACAAGCTTGGGGAATATATACTAATTCTGAGATTTCAATGCCTCCTAATATTTCCCTTACTCTGAAAGATAGTGATCTCAGAGTTACTATGTAAAACAGCCAGGTCTATGGGGTGTAGTCCCCCAAATCAGAACACAAATAGTGATATTGCAGAGAGTCTTAGCATTCACAGTAATCACTTACTTTATCTTTCTTAGTTTCAAGACTTGTAAGTATGGGTCTCACACTTCTAATACAGACCTGACTGGTAAAGTTATCTGAATCTTTAACTCTTCACTAATATTATTAGCGTCAGATCTCTGGGGGTCATAACACCACTCCCAATAAATTATACCAATAACTGAGTGTCCATCTTGATCCTTCACTATCCCCTCATAAATATGTTCAATTTATACTACTTGCCTACAAACTACCCAGCCTCCTTACTGCTGAATGTAGTGCTCCTATTAAAATTATACTAAAATTTAAATATTTCTTTCTGCCTATAATACTATACAGCTCACCTAACACACACATTCATTTAGGACCACCAAAAACTATTAGTTCATTAATCTTTCTGAATCGTTTGTCACTGCAACCTTCTAATTTCAGCAAACTATTCCTATGGCTTCATGAAAAGAAATTAACTAATTTGTGATTCACATTTCTAGTTCAGGTGGTTGACAGGCCATAAATCGATAATCAATTATTCAAAACTCAAAACATCGAAGCTTGGAATAATTTTACATTGAACCTCAGAAAATAAACAACCAACTCTGAGATCATGCTGAATTGTGGAAACAGAAAATTCCCGATCCCCAAAAATATTGTCAAGCAGCACAGACACCAATCTGATGTTCTAAATGTTCAATCAATGAATGTCTGATACTATGGATCACAGATACATTGAATGGTACCCATGATCCACATACGTAACCTTGATCACAAAATGGTGATATCTTTCAAATAATAACAAATATTATAGGCAAAGAAAAAGGTATCGTGTAATTCTAAGTGAAAGACCTATACTGGTAGAGTTTTTAGTTCAACCTAGAACAGAAGCTGCTGTTAAAAAAGGGATAATTTGTAAGGCATATACAGCTTTGCATGATAACTATAGGAATCAATCAGGGTAGGTTAGAAAATATTAGGAAGAAATTGTTTACGCAATTCACAAAGAAACAGTGGGAGAACATGTTTAGTCTCCATATATGCAGGAAAGTTTCAAAGGTTTAGGATGTTTAACTGAAAGTGTTTGCATATGTATTTTTATACCCCAAGCAGACTCCAAAGAATTTTTCCTCAGGTAAATGGTAAATGTTGAAGGTATGATGGGGAAGAAAGAGATAACTAGGAACATATGTTATGCGAGTGTAATGAGGTAGCAGACTTTAAAAATTCCCTATAGATCTCTGTCAGAAATATTGGGTGGGCAAGTAACTAAGGAAATTACATTCTGATCTGGGATATAGGATCTGAATTGCCTAGACATAGTAAGGCCTTGTTAAGTTTAATTCTATGGCTGCAAAAAAGCAATTACTTGAAAATGGAAATCCAAGTTGAAAGCAACTGTATTTGAACTAGTGAATACTGTAACAGAGATAAAAGAACTGGAAGTGGGGTCTTTAGAAAAGGTTAGGAGCAAATTAAATAGAAAAAAAATGGAAATTGCTGGAACAATACATGCAGAAAGATGTTTTAGAAGAGGAATGAGGTTTAAGGGAAGGTAGGAATTGACCAACTTATCTAATGCTGGATTGATTATATTGCACAGAAGAATATATGTGATGCACCATGTGTGTAACTGTTATAATATGGTTTGATTTCTTTTATATAAATGTAAGCATGTCTATATCACAAGTAATAATTCAATAAAGGTGTTTTAAAAAGTTATTTTTGAAAATTATTCCCTTAGTCGAGCTAACTGTATGATGTTTCATTTAGTTTAAATTCAATTAAGTTGTGTTAAAGTGAAATGGTCTTTCAATGAAATGGGTTATCTCTCACACACACACACACACACACACACACACACACACACACACACACACACACACACACACACACACACAAAGCACATCCACTTTTGAAACTGTTCATAAACTGCATAGACTCAAATGCTACAACTTCTGTCAGTCTGATAATTTGATTAGGGATTGTATCAAATTGTATACTTCTGTGCAAAATGATAAGAACAGTTTCAACCAACACATAATTATCTGCAAAGTAATGCAAACTATACATAATACTGGGAATAATGTTATAAGCACTCCTCATCCCAGCAAAGTAACGCTGATGTAGTTTTTATGCAAAATATAGACAAAAAGAGTGGGTACAATACAAGAAAGTATAAGAGGAGGAGTGTGCCGGGATAGATGCACAAGTGCGGTACTGTTAAAGATAAACAAATGCTGTCAGAACACGTAAGACTGTTGGGGTTCAGTAATCAGATTGCTTCTAGAACCACAGAAAGTCTTATTGAATCATAGCCTGGCTTTCACAGCTTCCAAACTAATCATCTTTGGACAACATCTACAAACAAAACTTATTTTTTCTTAGTAAAGGAACTGACTGTAAAACCTGAGCTTTCAATCTACTACTTGTAAATAAAGATTCTGAGAGTGAAATGTGTGCTCTTGTATCTACCTTTGTATTTATATTAAACAAGGAGAATCACAGGTTACTTACAAGTAACCCTTTGTAAACTTTCACTAGCAGAAACGGACAGTATGAATGTGAACCAAGACACCTTACGCCCACTTACCCACAGCCACAGCAATGCATGCAGATACAGGCACAAAATACACAAGTGCACACACACACACACACACACACACACACACACACACACACACACACACACACACACACACCTACCATAACCTGATACTTCGTCACTGTGTTTTTTGGAGTTATTGAAGCACAATAAGTGTTCCTCTATGCCACAGTACCCCAGGGATCAGGATGCAGGTAGAGGAATAATTAATCAGTCTAAGTACAATACCAGACTGCACCTAATACCTAGACTAGTGAGTGAGCATCACAGTACACTACGGAAATGTCTTTTTTTTTTTCAAAATCTCACTCAGCAGCAGCTGACATGCACTTATATGTTAATAAATATGTGCTTATGTGAGTTATGTTTTATACTGAGGAATATCTGAAAATGTCTGCACCCCCCTTCAAAACAATTTTAATTGCTTATTTTTGTTTTTGACCAGAGTGGTAAGTTCTGTTTTGCATTAACTTATGGTTATTATAAATATATACTTATTCACTTTTTTTCTTTAAGGCACGTTTGGGGTGTATTTTAAGCCTGCTGATATGTTCTATTATTTCTTTGTAAAACAAGTGGCAAATGCAGGGTATATCATTTTGTATAGTTATTCTGAAGTACTATGCAAATCAGCTTTTTTTCAAAATTATTTTTCATTTTTTTTTTTTCTATAAAAATTATTGCTTACTAGCCAGAGAGATTATCCTGTATCTGTGTTTTCCTTCAACATAATTCTGTTAACAGGGTAGAGATATTTATTTCTTGTAATGTACTTTAATACTACAGTATTGTGATGTTGACAAAAGTTTAAATATGTACAGGCTTTTTTATTTTATATCACTGCCATTCTTCTGGCATCTTTTACAGGCTCTGCTTTCTTGTGTTTTGCTGCCAAACAAAATGGCAACTATGTAACTTTGTAAGAAGGACTACAGAGTACAGGACATTGGCTCAAATGTCATATTTAAGAAGAGTGTATGTTTACTATCACCTGTCCAAACAACAGTTACACAAACAGCCAGGAAATGCTATAGGGAAATATGCCTCTTGCAATTCTCCAATATAACACACTAGCTGTGAACCTGCCATATCTCAAGCCAAATGAGTACAATATCCACTTTGAGATGTTGTGTTTGTCCAGATGGATCTAGACTTGTGATTTGCAAACAAATGAATTACAGACTCCCAAGATGTAACCATGAATTAAACTACATAACTTTAAGATGAGTTTTGTAACTAGAATGCAAGGATTATTGAAGTCCAGTACCACCATGAAGAACCTTCTGCCCCCAACAGAACAAGGCTAGTAGACTAGTTGGCCATTTGAAATTAAAGCCACACTCCACACACACTGGATGATAATTCCTTGCCATTATCTATGTCAGATTTTGAACAAAGAAGGAAAGCAGTGAAATATCAATGCCAGAAATTACAATGTAAATGTGTTTTGGATTCAGATGCACTTCTAGTGTGTGTTCAAAATTAAAATTAAAATGGGAGAAAAGCAACCGAAAGATATTTGTATGAAACCATTATCCACGCAAATGCCTAATTATAGCACCTATACACTACAAAAGTTACATAAATAAAGCTATCTGATAAAATGCAAAAAAAAAATACAGTTTTGTAGTTATCTTTTTAATGAATTTTGTTAAATCTGGATGACTACTTGAAATTAATTAAGCATACTGTTTTTAAAGGAGAATCTGGGATTATTTAGTTGGTATAAAAGTAAGGCATATTAAATGCAAATACATATACATTACACCACAGTGTCACAGGTACTGAAGCATTAAGACACAGATGAAAAGGGTATTCCACACCACTTCTAAAAATCGGCCCCAAATCATTTTATTAGTGGTAAACCACTATACTACTCAGAAACAGCTCCTGGTGGTCCTGCAGAGTGGTCCTAGCAGCAGAGAACTGAGAAAAGTGACTACTTTCCTGATTTAAGTATTTTTTGCTGTTTTTTTTTTTACCTAAAATACCTTCTCTTGCTTACTTTAAACAAGCTTAAACTGTTTTTTAGCTGTTTGTTGCATTATATATTATCTGCACTTAAAGTTACATTTGGTCGAAAATTGGTCGAAAGTTTGTTTGTTTGTTTGTTAAATTTAACTGTTGAGGCTGCCCACTAAAGTGTGCTAGCCTGTGTAACTGATTTATTACTGTTTACTGCATTTCTGTGTGCTTTCTATCTCAAAAACAAAAAAAAAACAAAAAAAATATCCTTGTTTTCCCTGGCTCTCCTCGACTAGTTTAGACCAGTATACAGGCTTTGCTGTATTCTGGGCTGTGGTGTAGTTCCTGTGTTGTCCATTGCCTTACTTGGATAGAAGGAAGTTTCTTTGCTCACCAGTGGGAGTGGGGAGCCTTGAGCAGCCTATCTGTCTCTGAAGGAGTGACCTCAGCACAAGAGCTTGTAGTAATTGGTTGTTTTGGACCATTTCTAGCTCTTTTGAAGTTCCCTGTTTAAAATCCGCTTTTGCGCGGCTTTGCACGATTGTGCACAGCGCCGGTTAAACAAGGCTAAACTTTTTCTGGCTCCGCCAAGTCTGCTCTTCAAATTTTCCCTTAAGAAAGCTCTACTCTTATAATAATCAGTCTACTCGCTTTATTATAAGCCTAGCACTTGTTCTCAAAACCTCTCTTCTAAGTAAGCACTCTCAAACTAAAGAAAGCACTACATCCACCTACCACCCCTGTGAGTACCCACTTCCCTTAAAGGCACAGCACTCCCTTATAATATTCTAGCATGTTGAGTGGTAGATCACTAGCATCCTCTCCGGTTCAGCTGGTTAATCTGGGAATCTTGAGACAATGCTACAATTGTCTCATGTACACAGACAACCCTCTCCTCCTCCCAACAAACACAAATACATGTGAGAGATGCAACTATATAGCCAAACTGGAGGCTGAACTCTCTCAACTCAGGACTGGCAAGACCAGACAGGAGGAGAAGGTAACCACACACACAGCAAACCCTGTCTCACATAGACCTACCACAACTGCAAACCAAACACATAATAACACAGACATACTTGGAGGCTCTAACAAAAAACTTACCAAAACAACAGAGGCTCCCAAAGCAGACACCCAAAAATCCACCACCTCAAAACACAACACATGCAACACATACTTCAATAAATCAGTGTGTCAAACAATCACAGCCCTTAAGGCCAAACACTATGCCTGATACACTTGTAATAGGTGACTCTATAGTCAGACACACTGACGTTCCACTTACCAGGCTGAACAAGGAGAGGGTAACGGTGAGCTGCCTATCAGGAGCTAGGATCCGCCAAATAACACATGCACTCAGGTCACGCCAAAGCAAGTACAAATATGACTCCGTCATTGTCCATGCCAGTGTGAATGACCTGAGACGTACCTCCCTGGACTACATGAAAAGAGACATAGAGGAGCTCTCTGATTATGTAGCCCAGGCTGGTATGACCCTGACCTTGAGCAGCATCTTGCCCTCACCAAGAATGATGCCACAATACAAAGACAAGATGATCATCTTTAATAATTGGCTCAATTACTGGTGTCATTCTAGGGGGATCCAATGTCTGTCTGCTTGGGATGACATGCTGGACAAGCCACGCTGCTTCGTAAGGGACAGCTTGCATCTGTCACCACTGGGCTTCCAGATATTGGCTAAGGCTCTTGCCACCCCCATAGTGCCTTTTTTAGGCAAGGCTCAAAAGACAAACCCACCTCCTTAGAAAACAAAAATGGAAAAAAATTAAGGGTAATGCTGCTCAACGCCAGAAGTCTAAATCTCAAGATGTAGGCTCTCAAAGCACTTCTCAGTATGGAGAACATCGATGTCTGTGCAGTCACTGAAACCTGGTTCAAGGCTCCGGAGAGCACCCCAGCGCTACCAGGCTATACCTCGTACCATGCTTTTCGGCCCCAAAACTCGGGCCAAACCAAAAATGGAGGGGGAGTGTCCATTTTCATCAAGGACACCCACACCTCCAGGTTAGTGGCAACACATGAAGCATCAGAGACCATCCAGGTGCAACTAACCGTAGGCAAAACTGCTATACAACTGGTAGAATGTTACAGACCACCCTCCCAATCTCAGGGACCCCATTCAGCCTTCCTGAAGACATTGGAGGATATGAATGTCTCACCAAACACCATCATATTGGGAGACTTCAACTACCCTAACATAGACTGGGTGCATTATTCTAGCCCTAACACCTTAGCCCAAAGGTTCCTGGAATTCATAAATTCAAATGCAATGGAACAGCTGGTCACCTCTCCCACAAGGGGAGATAATATACTAGACCTGATCATCACAAACATGGGGACAAAGTGCTCCACACCGGAAGTATACCCCTCACTAGTGAGATCTGACCACAAACTAATCACCATGGATATACATATCCCACCTCCACCCCCAACACAAAAGACTACAGTGAAAAACTTCTCAAAAGCCAACTTTACACTTCTTAAGACTGAGATGGTATCCTTTAAGCCCACTGAGCCAGTGGAAACCACATCCCACAATGCTGAATCCTTCACAAAAGCTTTTTTACGGACATCTCCAAGAATGCATGGGTCATGCAATCCCAAATAAAACCAAGACCCTCTCCATCAAGGGCAGGTGTCCTGTCTGGTGGACCCCAGCCATAAACAAATTGTATATCAAAAGAAGGAAGCTACTGTACATCAGAGCAAAATCCCATAAAGAGAAGGCATCCCTGATCAGCACTAGTAGAAAGCTACGTTCTCTCATAAAAACATCCAAGGCCAACTTTGAGAGAAAAATCGCAATGGACACTAAAGATAACCACAAGGCCTTCTTCTGCTATGTTAGAAACCTGGACGGAAACCCTCAGATATGCTCAGAGTTAGTTCACAATGACAAAAAATACACTGAACCCACAGATATTGCAAACATTCTGGCAGACAGGTTCAGTGCAAATTTCTCCCCTCCCTCACCCCCAAAAGAGGAAATACTTATCCCAGCTGAATGTAACCTCCCTGTCATCTCAGATGTCCAGGTGAGAACCGCCCTCAGCAAAGCTAAAAACACAGCATCAATGGGACCTGACGGTATCCCGGGTTATGCGTACGTGAACTCCAAGAGGAGCTAAACCCGCACATAAAAATGCTATTTAACCTTAGCCTTACTACAGGATATGTACCTGAACACTGGCGTACAGCAACAGTGGTCCCACTCCACAAAGGAGGCACCTCTACAGACCCTGGTAACTACCGCCCCATAAGCTTAACCAGCCTGGTCTGCAAAGCTATGGAAAGAATCATTATGGAACTCATAAACAAAGACATTGGGGACCTACAGACACTTGATCCCACCCAGTTCAGCTTTGTAAAAGGCAGATCCTGCCTTTTGAACCTGGTTGACTTTTTCAAAACAGTCACTAGAGCCATTGACGAGGGCAAAGCAGTCCATACAGCCTACCTGGACTTGGCTAAAGCTTTCGACACAATACCCCACTCAGGCATCATAGATGAGCTCAACAGCTTAAATGTAAATCCATATGTCACAAGACGGGTTGCAAACTGGTTAAAGGATAGAACCCATAAAGTCAAAATCGCTGGAGCCATGTCAGACGCAAAGCCAGACACAAGCGGTGTCCCACAGGGCTCTGTCCTGGGACCCCTCCTGTTCGGCATTTATTTCTCAGATGTGAAAGCAAGCATGGGAGGGTTGTGGCTGACAAAGTTCGCAGATGACTGCAAACTAGGCGCCATAGTCGATACACCAGCTGACACATACATCCTACAGAAAGGCCTCACTGAAACAGACAACTGGTGCCGGAGTCATGGCCTTAAACTAAATGCCAAAAAATGTATAGTCATCCCCCTTGGGAAAACCAAAGTACCCACAAATTATCACATAGACAGTAACCCACTGAGTGCAGAAAAAGTAATCAGAGACCTAGGGACCCAAGTCGATAGTGACCTCTCATTTGACACCCAGGTTGCCAAAGTGGTTAGAAAGACTTTCTACCTTGCCCACCTTATCATGAAGGGATTCACATCCAGATCAAAGGAGGTCATTGTACCCCTGTACTCCTCCCTTATCAGGCCCATGATTGAGTACAATGCCCCATTTGGTATGTACCTCACCCGGCACTTGCAACAGCTGGAGAGACCCCAAAAGTACCTCACCAAGAGGATCAAGGGTCTCCAACATATGTCATATGCTGCCAGACTAAAGAAACTCCAGCTCTATTCAGTAGCATACCGCCTTCTCAGAAGTGATCTGTGCCTGACGTACAAGGCCATGTCCAATCAGGAATTAATGGACATGCTCCACCTCAAAAAATCCAAATCCATCAGAACCACGAGAGCTAAAGATTTAAACCTCAGCACAAATATGAATAGGACATGCTGGGGGGACAGATTCATAACTCAGAGGCTTCCCATACTCTGGAACAGAATCCCAGTTCATGTTAGGCAGAACCCCTCACTGACTCTCTTCAAGGGAAATCTTGACGAGTGGATGGGAGATCGTAGGTTTACCCCGGGGGTCATCTCTGTGTCACTACTAGACAGAGGCACAGTAAACTAATTCTATTATGTAAGGGGGTCTTCACTGTGTCACTACTAGACAGAGGCACAGTATTCTAAATTTATTCTGTACACTTTTGTACCATTACATGGGGTGGCGAAAGCCACATCACTATGGCTAGGCTTATAAATGCCCCAGGGCAGATAGCCTAGTACTAAACTATGAAACTATGAAACAACCACCACAAAAAATCAATTTAGCCATTCCAGCTTGCTGCCATTACATGTCTGATGGCAAGTTAAAAAAGTCTTAAAACTTAACAGTACCTCCACTTCTAAACTTAAATAATGACTATTGTACTGTTAATATGTATTACCTTTGACTGAAAAAAAAGAAAAAGGTAAACTCTAAAAAAATATATGTATGTTTATTTAGTGGCACATTATCAGTTGTAGAAAAGTGCCACCAATGTTCTCAGCATGTATCTGTACATACACATGAGTATTCACACGCACACTATATCAGCTGACTCCACTGAATCATTCCAGTGCATCGAGACATCTGCGGTAAGTGCTCTTATATTATGAATGTGTTTTAAAAACGTCAAGTTTACTTTTAAAGCGTCACAAAGTATGATAACGATAATGACCACCTGACCAGCAATGAAGAATAATTCATCCCTTTCCAATAAATCAGGCTTGATTAGCTCCTAGGCGGTGATTAATGCTATAGTATTAAATAACTAGACAGAAAAAGTTCTAGTTATAGATAACATAGCAATAAGTGTAGCAATACATAGCATGATTACTTAATGCAATAGTGTTGCAGATTAACTTACAAAATAATCATGCTTTCTGTCTGAGAACATCTGACTACCTGATACTAATTTAAAACAGATATTACTGATGGCATCAACACCTATTTAAAAAAAATGCAAAATGTAGCTAATGAAATGGGACAAAAGCAGTAGTTTGTAATAGATGGAGCAAGCCTCCTATGCCTTCATGAGACGTTACCCCTACACCCTATCACTTATTCTAATCACCTTCAAGGCTACAATGGCCTGATGCAGGTTAATTACAATTTCTGAAACTGGCATCACTGAAATGGATATTAAAGGCATAAACCATTATCATTTAAAACTGGTCCGTTATTTTCCAACAAACAACACTGGTTGGTGTCAGTTTGTTCATTCAGTAACCTCTAACTTGAGCTTGCACCTATGTAACCACCTGCAAGTTGTAAGTAAAAGATGAATCTCAGACACAGCCATTAGCTTTACACAATAAAGAAGAATGTGTTAAACACAAAAATGACTATTATCTTGAAAAACATGCTATGTTTACGTTTGTTAACCTGGTTAGTCTGACTGGGCCCAGAGAGCCCTTTTTCAGCAGAGACCAGAAGAGCAAAGCTCCAGGAAACTAATTAGTAAAAATATGAAAAAAAAAAACTAACAATTCAAGTTGTAAGATACTTAGTGCAAAAACAGAGAAAGTGAAATATACAACAGGAATATTTACAAGGCAGAAGTACAGTATTTTGAGAATGCAGTAGCAATATGTTTGAGAAATTTGGTTAGCACTAAGTTATATACAAGGAATTATAACAATCCCTTAAAATAAAAAAATATTTTCTAATATGTAATATACAATTCACAGTAACATCGTGACATAGAACATCAAAGATACATTTAATAGCACAGGAATTAACTGCAAAGAGAGTATATGTAGACAGTTTACATACAAAATACCAGGTAGATATGTTAATCAGGAGAAGAAGAAAAACTCATTAGGTTATTTCCTGACAAGTACAAATCCATGCATGTTGCAAATTAATTTTTACATGCTTTTTGAATTCGCCACTTTTGGTAGTGCCGTGAAGGGGCAATGGAAGTTTGTTCCATGAGTATGCATTTGAATGACTGTAATGTATTTTTGCAATATTTTTGTTTGGATTGATCTGAAGTAGGTTTTGTTGTGTACTTCTGAGGTCACAATTGGGTGTGTAGGGTGTAAGTATGGATGTAAGGGCAGGAGTTGGGGCTATTCAAATATGTAATTTGTAGTTCTGACATCTGAGGCATGTGGGGGACCTCAGGCCATTTTAAGCTTTTCAGGGATATACAATGATGGGATTTGTAGCTATTACTGGCTGTGAATCTGGTAATCTTGTTATAGGTGGTTTCAAGTTTGTTTGAGATTTAAGTATGAGAGCAGCATATAGTAGGGATGATAGAATAAATATTTCTGCTAGTATAAGTCTATATTTGTTAGGTATACATTTGTTGTTGCGGTACAGAAAACATAGTTTTTGATCAGACATTTTGATACAGTTTAAGATATGTAGTTCAAATATTAGTTGGTCGTCTATAGTAACACCAAGCTATTTGGTGTTTGAGACAGTTATGATAACTGTATTTCCTAAGGATGATATGGTGAAGTTGTCTTTAGCTAGACTGTGGTTTTTTGGAAGGAAAAGAAGAAGTTTGGTCTTTTTGGGGTTCAGAAGCAGGTTGTTTTCAGTTAGTGATTGTTTTACTAGGTGCAGAGATTGTTGAGTGACAGTGTGGAAATTATGTATATTGTCATAGGGGGGTCTATATTACAATGTCGACAGGGCTGTTCATCAAATGCCCTTACATTGACACACATCCACCGAAATACTAAAATTTCGAATGGCCAAAAAGAAAAATCACTGGGCCAACAATAAACAAAGCAAACCGTCAGACACAATGAAGCGGGGGGCTTCACACACACACACACACACACACACACACACCCCCTACCTAAATATACCAACTCCAAGATCACACTACAGTGAAGGAAAGGGCAAATTCCTGACAATGGCCAAGCAATTTTAGTCCCCTGTAGCTATTTGGAGTTTTGGTATTTCAGTGGATTATGTGCGATGAAAGGGCGTTCGATGAACAGCCCTTTCAAAAAGGTAATATAGACTCGTCAGAGGTGTTAATTGTGGAATTGTCTGTGTAATGTATTAAGGTAGAGTGGGGGTAGGAGACATGGAGGTTATTTTTAAATATTTGAAAAAGGGGGGCCCAGGATAGAGCCCTGGCAAACCCCGGTCTTAACAAGACAGAAAGGGGAGAAGGATGTTTGCCATCTGATGGACTGATATCTGTTTGAGAGGTAGCTGTTAAACCAAGAGGTAGTGGAGGCACAGTGTTGTAGGTTGGAAAGTTTATTTAGGAAGATGGGCTGTGAAATAGTATTAAATGCTTTGGATAGGTCAAGGAATAAAGCTGATATGAGTTATTATTATCTCTGGCTTGGGCAATGTCATATGTGAAAGATAGGAGGGCAGTAGCAGTACTGTGCAAGGGTCAGAAATCATTTGCGTGTAAGAGGTAGTTTAGTATTTGTCTCTGTATACATTTTTCTAGTATCTTGGATAAGGGGGATAATATGGTGATAGATCTGTAATTTGAGGGTTATGTGGAATTTCCTCTCTTGTGGAAGGGTATTATGAAGAATTTTTTCCAGATATCTGGTACTATATTTTCTTGTATGGGTCTATTGATAAGTATAGATACAGGGTATGATGGGTCTATTGATAAGTATAGATACAGGGTATGCTACTGATATGGCTGTATGTTTGAGAACTAATGGAGGGAGTTTGTCGGCTGATGGGGAACAGGGTTTGAGTTTGTTAAGAAGTGATCTGATGAAGGGAGTTGCTATGGGTGCTAGGAAGAACAAGTAAAAAGATAAGGTGGGAGGTGGAGTCTTAATATCAGGAGTGTCTGATTTAGAACGCTTTTCTGTAGTTTCAATGAAAAAGTTAAGTAGGGTTGCAGTTTCACTAGAAGGATTTTTAGGGAAGGGGTTTGGTGAAGAGGGATTTCATGGAGATAGTAATTTACTTGTTGAGTGCAAGAATTTCTTTGGGTTGGAATGTGGGTTACTCAGAGATTTTTGATAGAAATTTTTTTGTCCAGTAGGATCTGCTTTTTTGTTTGGTTGAGTTTTTTTTTTTTTTTTTTTTTTCATGCTCTCCAGGCATTGTCTCTGTTGAAATAAGAAGTTAAAATAAGAATTGTCAATTGTCATTGAAATAAGAATTGTTCTGCTAACATTAATGCTTTTCCGACCTTCACAGATAAATAAAGAAACCTTAAATATTGTTTATTCTTATGATCAGACTCTCTCTCAACTGGCAATTTGAAACACTCCCAATGAAATACCCTGCGCATTATGTGACACAATTTTCCTACCCAGACTGTTAAATTGACTGTACAGTCTAAATAGGTCCTAGTTCTTAGACCTGCTAGAATTGCTTTCTGACAGGGGAATGGGCAACATTATGAAAACACTCATTCAAAGTCAGTCATTGTGTGATAAGCATTACAGCATTTAAAAGTCAAAGTAACAGAAAAAAAATGAATCAAAACAAAAAGATGAAGTAATGTTTACTGTGTGGGAAACAAACCAAAAAGCTGACTAAGTTGCAGAAAGAAAGGCAGATTCAAAGTACTTGGATGTAATAAATATGTAAAAGTATGCTTTACTTTTCATTAAAATTTACAGCAAACACACACATGCACACACACACACACACACACACACACACACACACACACACACACACACACACACACAGTTGTTTAAGGGCAGTATAATATTAAACTAGCGAATGGAACAATGTACATGCAAACATTAAAATATGGAAAAACATGCAAGTCTTTTCTATTCTAACAAGTAATTCCTTAAAGAACAGTAGTAAAGTCAACATTTACTAGTACTGCTCTTCAAAAGCACTTCCGCTCCAATTGGTAATGTAACTTTTCCTCCTCTGCCATTACCTAATTTGTCTACTGAACTCAGTCAAGCCCTCCTGTAGTCCCTGCCTATATTTACTATCTGTTGCATTAATATATCCTATCTGTTACCAATTTCTCTATAATACCTACCTCTATTTTAAACCTTCCTGCCTCTTCTAGACAGCTATTACTTCCCTGTTCTCTCTAACTTGCATTCCACCTCTACATTTTATTTAGTGGTATAATGTAATACTAACATTTAGCCTGTTTACACTTTGTAATCTATGTATTTCCTTGTTTTTGTCCAATGCCTTACGGATGCTGCTCAAATCAATACTCCATTGTATTGTAAATTGCGTTGTAAATACTGTACCTATACTCCTGTATTTTGATCCTTATGCATATGTTTTATTATTTTTTTATATAATTTTCAAGCTACTTATTTTATGTAAATCTTGTATACTGTTCCTAAAAAAAATGTATTTGTACTGTTTTTATGTATAACCTGGAGCTTTTCTCCCAGGGCCTCCACCAAAAATGGGCTATGCCTGGCCCAGTGGGCTTTCCAAGTAATCAAATGCCAATAAATAATTACAATAAATAAACATTTATATTTCACTTTAGTATCATACATTTTCTTAGCACAGTTATGGTGCACTAGTTACAGTGTACTGCAGAGTGTCAGGCAGTATACAGAATGCAAGGCCTTCTGTCTGCAATGTGAGCTCTCACCTTGTCCCTGAATTGTCCAGCATTTACTAATACTGCCCAAAGCAGATGGTACTGCATACATAATAATGTCAGAAGTTACATGACTTGGAAAAATGCTGAACCTAATGTATTCAGAGTAAAAAGGCACTCTCTGTTATATCAGTAAAGCAGTAATTTGCAACATGTAATACAAAGCTCTACCCTTAATGTTTCTACTTGTCAAATCCAAACTGGCAAGGAATAAATCCATAACCTTCAGTCACTGCATGTCATTTATAATGTACATAGGCTGATGAATGTGCAATAAACATCTGATATAGTACAGTCACTACAGTGAATGAACGGAGTACCACCCCCACCCTTTTAGTTCTGATGCAAAAAACATACTACGGAGCCCCTCTATACAATGTCCAATCAGAGTTTACACTGTCATTCATTAATGTTGCACAATAATTGCAGCATACACTCTAAATTTTAAAAAGGAGAGGAGATGTTTAAAATCTGTGGTGCAGGGATAGAAATATAGTTGTCACCTGATGACTGTAAACAGACTCTTTGGAGAATAATACATGAAGAACAGGAAAATTCTATGGCCAGATGTTAGTGCAACTTAACAAGAGATATTTAACTCATTCACACCTCCTGTACATGTTTTATGCTATCTTATTTTGAATTTGTTAACCAGAGTAGTGGACTTACTTCAGTCTCAGCATAGGGGTAAAAACAATAGATACATAATAGTATATGTATATGGTGGAGGCATTGATCACTGTGTGTCACTGGCATAGACAAAATGTAATATTTTTTCATATTCATTGTGACACCCCACCACTGGACTGGTAATCAATGAGCCTCAATCGTTACCACTGGCACCAGTGGAGATGTATACTGAGAGGCTGACAAGGTACACACACAGTATTACCAGATACAGCTCTCTGCATCAAGTGCAACTTCCCTTAAGAGCACCCAGAGACCATGGTCAGTCCAGGCTAGTTTCTCCCTCTTTCTCCAGATCCCTCAATAAGACTCCCTACTGGCACAGCTGTAGAGTTGAGATCTCAGCTGAGTGGCCAAGTCAAGACCTCCATCTCCCTCTCTGTCCAACCAGTGCTTCATGTTCCTGCCCAAGTAGCTGACACACATACTCTCTGAGGTTTGATTGATACACACACACACACACACACACACACACACACACACACACACACACACACACACACACACACACCTGGGAAAGGCTGGCACAGTTTTACTAGCTATGTCTGCTTTAGCCCAGATTATAAGGTAGTTATCACTGCCACCAGCCAGCTCCTTATCAGCTACTTTAAGGCCCTTAACAAAGGGTGTCCAATCTTATTGTGTAATCTTACTATTAATACAAATGGTAGTTTGACCAACAGCAAGGCTATTAGGAGTGGCCCACAATGTCACCAAATAAATATGCAAATACTCTCAGAACTTAAATATCTCTAGACAGATCAGCCACAATGAAATGTTTAAATATATTTAATAATAAATAATAAAAGAACAAGACAATACTAAATATATATTTACAGTGACATCAGAGTTCAAAAGCACAGGAAATATTTAAAACAACATTGCACGACAGTCTCAAATAAATGAAGAAAAATATCTATACTAAGCTTTACTATATTCCTGAGTATATCTAGGACAGTTAATATTCCCTAGAAACTTACTTACAGAGCAAGGCAAATGTGTGGTGAATGGATCTTCTCTAGTTGTTGTTGTCAGGACAAAGACAGAATACAGAATGCTGTCTCTCTCCAAGAGACATTTTAAATTAATATCTCAAATATTACTGCTGGGCTAGCTTGCAGAATGACATTATTTCTTGTTATCTGACTTCTAGTCCCCAGGCCCAAAACAACCACTGATGGCAGCTGGTAGCATTTAGCATCTACCTGTAAAAAATACATAGACAAGGGCTTTTCCTCAGATCTCTGGCAAATCCTGGAAGCCATAAAACAATAAAACACTTAAAGGACAATACAGAAAGCCTCTCAGCACAGACTCTGTGTCTCCTTGCTGCCATAAAGTAATTTTAATTTCAGCTATTTTTCTGAAGTTTTGCTGGACTGAAGTTAACCTTCTGTATTCCAGTTTCCACTATTAAAATATATACACTTAAACAGTTACAATAGTGCAAGTACATTTCTGTTCTATTCCAGTAGGGCATGCTGTGGTTATATTTTAAACAGTAGTTTGCAAATACCTTCAAGCAGTTTGATATACACATGACATACAGTTCTAATACATTTCTAATACAAGCATCTTATATAGCTCATGCTGACATTCACAAATGACATATAATTATTTACAAAATTCCCAATAGCTGTGCTGGCAATATCTCCCTTTGTCACATTCACATTCATATTTTCATAGGTGAGAGAGTTACCATGTTATTGAGGGGCATGATGTGCAATTTCACTTTGGGAAATATAAAATACAGTTAGCTGCCCCCATATACTGGGGATATATGTAGCTGTGTGTTATTATGAAGTAACACAATGTTTTTGTTTTTTATTAATACTTCTGTAACCAAGTGACTTATAACCTATCACACTGCATCAGCTAAATCCATAGATACTGAGGAAAATGATATTGATATTTGTTCTTCAAGTTGCAAATCCTGAAAGATTATTTAGTGTTATTTATGTTGTTAGTAATACAAATAGGTATAATAGGCATAAGTTTCCACAGTTCTGTAAATTTCTCAGTAAAGAAAACACTTGATGTCTTGTGAAAGCTCAAGTCTAGATGAACAAAAGAGATCTAACCATGGCGGTGCAGTGGTGCAGCAGTTAACATTGTTGCCTCACAGCAAGAGGTTCTCTGCTTTAATTCTCGGCTGGGGTGTATATGTGTGTGTGTGTATGTCTAAATATATATATATATATATATATATATATATATATATATATATATATAAAACCAGATTGATATAAAGACTGTGAATGTGCTATTACCACTGTAAAGAAGATGTTTACTGATAATATTACCGTTTGCTTATTTTAATAGCATTTGCTATTCACAATATATTAATATCTGTTTGGTTTGTACTTTTTAACTTGGATTTTTTTTTTCAAAAAATGCTGTGGAATGTTAGAATGTGAGTCAGCTACTATAAGAGTGATATTCCACAGCTCAACGTTGTTAATGAACTAATGATGATGTGCCTTAGAGACAGGCAGCCTTACTTAGATTCAAAAAAAAACAATTCTTACATTTAAATATACAATAAATCTGTAAGTAAAGTCAAGTGAAGTCAGAGAGACAGTAATATGTATGTTTCTCCCCTTGAGGATATCAGTGTTGCAATTGTACTTTCCCCAGCTTCACAGTGTACTTTGCACATAGCCATATAGTATATAATAATTTACATTTTTGATTGGTTTGCTGGCATGTTATAATTTGTTTAATTAAAAAAAAAAAAACAAATGAGGAATTATTTCTTTATTAGTCATTATTTTTTGTTGACTACATTAAAACCTACTGGGCAAAATCACCATGTAAAGCAGCCAAAGGGGCAAAAATGAGCACAGGCATTTAATCTGTATTACCAAACTAGTCTGTAAGCATCTGCTAACTAGAAGGAATACAACTACACAAGTCTAAAGTTCACTTGCACCATAGGTAGTTTATTATGCATAACTGATACAATCTCCAATTACATGGATATTAAAATGCTATCAAAATTACAACACTTTACCATAGATATACTTCATTAATAATAAACATAACAAGTAATGTTTGCTAAATTGCAAGAAAAACTATTGAACTAATGACAGAAATACACTCAAGAAAGATGGCAGCTATTTATCTGGATAGAACTTATACGTGGCACTACTTTAATGAGAATTGTTTTACTGGAATCTGCAGTGCTAACAGATTTGAGGAGTTCTCTGCTATACATTATTACTTTTTCACTACATGTAGTGTAGCTAAAATGCTATGTCAGACAGCATTTGTAAGTGTAGACACTATTAGCAAGTCTTGGTAGTATAACTTTGATAATGGAGTGCAAGAAAAATTACAAACTAATTCAGCACTTGCTTCTTTATATTTATTTTTGCATTTTGTACTGTATCTCCAAAGGACATAAAATGTACACAGTTCAGCACTTTTAAGTTCTTATGCATCATATGTATTGAATCATTTATACAACCAAACCAGAATTATATCATTCTAACATTCTGGGTTTCATCCAAACTAAAAAAAAATAATTTGTCTAACTAGTACTTAATTGTTGTTATTTCTCATTAATAAAAATAAACAGATTTTCTGTAAATCAAATATTTCTTAATTTACTTTTAGAAAATGGATGTCACATACTCCCTAAGTGTATCATTACTGTATATTCTGAAAATGAGTAAAGATTTGTAAAAACAGAAGTTGTTGACATAAATATATTTCACAGTTAACAAAGAGAAATGACAGTTCCACATTTTGTACCATGAACTACTATTAGTCAAAAATGTGTACTGAAGTACAATATCAAAACACAATTTTTGGTTCTTAAACGCAACACAAAACACAAACATGCTGTTGGTAAGAAACATCAAGTTTGGTTATACATAACTGTCCTCTTTCAATTGTCATGTAAATACATTGCATCTATATAAAAAAAAGAAAACAGCTCTGCTTGTCTAAGACTTGAGACTTAGTGTGTTATTTCAATAAAATATTGATATACAAATACTAGCTCTTAAGAAAACTTGCTAAAAACTATTAAATTCCTGCTAAATTTTCAAGAGTGGAAAAATGGTAACACTTGGAAACATCACTTGCTTTAGGAGGGAATAAACTGTCTTAAGTATATGTAACACTGAAAACTTAAGTTTGGAAGCAACATGAGGTACTCATACTACCTTAACCTATTAATAAGACAGCAATTTATTATGGATGTAATAATATAGCCCACCTCACGACTGGAAGACTTCAGCATCTATCATTAAAGGTTTGGATACCTATCACTATCATCTGCTTTATCAAAACATGCACACTTGCACTTTTTAGTAGAGGTGCAGACTAAGTTACATTCTATCCTTCAGACAGATGGTAGCATGCTGAAATGAGCAGTTTTACTCTGAAGCAATGGAAAGTCCCTATCTGAGTTACTTAGAAAGGTATGTGTGTCCCCATAATATCAAACAGTATATATATCAGTAATGGTACATGCCTGTCATCTCATAAACCAGACTTTGGCCAGCACAGTCCTTGGCAGCACTGGTTTTGCACGCTGCAAGTAATATAAGTGTCAACATCCAAAACAAACAGATGGATATCATCATATTATCACAAACAAAAACAGAGTCACCTCAGGAACATACTGAGGGGTTTATTAGGTACTGAATGCTTTCATCTGTAAAAACTTATAAAGACTTCATCAGAGTAACAAAATTAAAAACAAGCAATCCTCTTTAAAAATGATTCCTCAACCAATCAGGAACCAAAATGTAAATACATTGAAACATCATGCATAACTAATTATCTCACCTAGCATAAACTAAAATGCTATTGAAACAAAATAAATCCTATACTAAATTAATAAATAAAAATATATATGTGTGTGTGCATTGTAATACATACAGTACATATAATACATATAATACAAATACGTATACTACCTTAAAATAACAATTAATCTAAATAAAATAAATATTAAGTAAAAGCACCTCATAATGAACCACCAGAGTTAAAAATTATGTTGCCCTAAAAATACACTAAAAACTTGTAATAAATAAAATTGTTTTAAATATACATATATATATATATATATATATATATATATATATATAGTACTTACATATTATTGCAACCACATTTGTAGCCCCGTGTACTTCTTAATGTTATCAGCAATCGACTTTATAGTGAAGTAAAAAGGGGTGTGTGAAGTCCCAAACAGCTTTGCGTCAACTTGTTTCTGAAAGAGCAACTGCAATAATGGGCAAATTCCTCTTCCCTGTTAGCGTCGTTTACCACCGTAACTTCATGCAAAACGAAATGAACAGGGAATAACAAGTAATGCAACTGTTAGTACTTCAATAAGCCCGGATTCTTCCACAGTGCAATCTAATTATTGTGTTTAGTGTTAATATTCATGTAAGGAAAGCGATTACCAGCCAAATACAAACCATTCAAAGGCATACTTTGTGTTGAGCCAAAGCATGTTATGCAAGCTCGCAGTGGCTATACATAACCAAATACAATTTAAAAAGAACATAACACTGTCAGTCCAAAAAATTACCAATTGCACAGCTATACATGACAACACACAACTTAAAAAAACACATGACTGTACATCCAAAAAAGTAATCAATTGCACCCCTTACTTCAGCCCTCCATGAAGTCGGAGCAAAACAAAATGGTTAAAAATGTACATGTGAAAAAGCACCTTAATCAGAAGCCTGAATAGCTGCTGTGAGTGGCAAGCTGCTACTGTATGCCTTAACGAACATTTCCATTCAGTCACGGAGCTAAATGACGGTACCCAGGAAGACAAATTTTCTCATTACTCCTGGTCCTGTTTCAGAAGCAATGGGATAAAAAAGTTTACACATCCCATTTCACTGTAACATCAAGTAGTTTTGGTATGACTTTACCAGTTAGGGTGACTTCCAAATGTGGTTGCGATAATACGTCAGTACCATAAATATATATATATATATATATATATATATATATATATATATATATATATATATATAAATAATTCACATATAAAATTCACTGAAATACAAGCTACTCTAAGTTTTAAAACACTACTAATAGAAATAACATTGATACCTGGTGTCACTGTAGCATCGAGTCTGAGTTGCCAAATTAAGTCACGAAGTTCCAACACTGCATCTGCATCCCTACAAAGAGGGGAAATAGTGATTCTATCAATAACAAAAAATGTAAAATTATTGAAACTGGGGCAGATAACAGAGTACCTATAAAGGGCATCCGTATTCTTTCTTAATATCATAATAATGCTCCCTAGTTCTCTCCCTTAATTTCCTACACATATTACCCACGTAAAAGGCATTCGAGGACCCACAACTTGCTAAGAACACCCATGTGTGTGGTGCTATAATTACATTTCCTTGGACTACCAAGTGTCCTATCAAAATTACTCACCACTACATAGGGTCCCTCATGACTATATCTGGACATTCTGCAGAAACCATATTTCAGCATTCTACTATGGGAATAGTGTGTCTTATTCAAAGCTGTTTCAAGGGTAGATACAATGTTCCTGCTCTTAGAATAAACAATCACTGGAGCTGCTCCTAAATGTTTTTTAATATCAACAGCAAAAAACATATTCCAAAAAATGTTTTAATGTCAACATAAAAACAGGTGTTGGTACTAAAAGAATAATAAACAACGGGCCAGACCTATCAAAATTAACATCCCATTCCAATTCAGTAGTTTTAACAATATTAACATTCTCACTACAGCTTGTCTCAGTTCTTAAACTGGGGCAAAACAACCATATCTCTGCCCAACCACATCTATCTTAATTCTGAAAAGAAGGTGTTTAGGATATCCCCTCTGACGGAAGAGACAAATGAGATAATGCAACTCCTCTAAAAATAAATCATCATCAGAAATAAGACACGATAGTCTCACCGTCTGTCCCTTTACCACAGATTTATTTTGAAGAAAGGGGTGGCAACTATCAAAGTGGAGGTAAGTATTTCAGAATGTTTCCTTTCTATAAAGAGTAGATGTAAAACAATTAGCAACACTATTCTTCCCCACTGTAATGTCCTATTAATTAATGCTCTCCTTATTGTAAATACTCATAAATTAAAAAAAAAGGTAGAGTTTTGCCAACCCTTTAAAACATCTTCCCATTCATTCAAACTACCCTTCCAAAGAATCAAAATGCCATCCAGGAAACGGTAGTAAACATGAACTTTAGATAAAAACTAGGAGGTAAAAACCATCTTCTTCTCTCACACAGCCAACACCATATTAGCATGAATAGGGGCACAAGGAGCACCCATGGTGACTCCAGAGACTTCATGATAGTTATCCACTTCAAAATATATAAAATTGTAAATAAACACTAACAATACTACAACCACTCTAATATCAGTACTTGAAAGAGAAAAATGCTGAGCCAAGAACAGATGAAACCATTCAATTCCTACTTTATGGGGAATCATGCAATACAAATCAAAGACATCCACTGTAATAAATAAAATGTCATCATCAAATGGTAGCTGCTTAAACAGTTCAAGTAAGTCCAAGAATTCTTAAGAATATGCAACTTAGACTTAAGCATGTTTTTACATTTGATAGCAATATACTTAGTTAATGGCTCAGTTTTAGAGAACTTAGCAGACACTATAGGTCTATGTGGGGGGGGGGGGGAGGTCAGTAACATTCTTGTGTATTTTAGGTATGTCAAAGATAGAAGCAAACTTTGGCTTAGCTACATTCAAATATTACCAATCATTTTGTTCTAAGTCACCTTGTTGGACCAGGTCAGATAAATAAAAATCCACTTTTGCATATTCAACGTTACTTTCATGTAAAGGAACTCTGCTCTATGTAATTTCATTAGACAAAAGTACAAACATTTTAGAGGAATAGTCTATACTGTTCATAATAATAACCCCCCCCCACCCTTACCAGGTTTTATGATCCGCACACTCCTATTGTTAAACTACTTAACAAACCCCCTTTCATCACCTGACAAATTATCTGGGGTTATAGGCAATTTCCTATTCGAATTGTACAGGTCACGAAACTGGGCTTCACAAATTCTCTCAAATGCAGAAACCAAAGGGTTGCGGCTGTAATAAAATGTACTCTTTCTACATAGATCACCCATTCTACCACTAGTAGCTTTGTCAAGAAACATTAACTTTATGTTTAAGCTTCTGGTGTACAGCCTCAATTGTGTGATTGCACAGACAATATGTAACTTAAAATAAGGCACAAAACTGAAATCTTTTTAAAGAGGGTACATGACATTGTCAGTAAACTCAACAGTGGATAAATTAAAAACTTTGAAAAGTTCTCTACAGGATGCAAGAGCACGTTTACCACAAACACAAACATTTCTATTTATTGTTTGTTTCTTGCCCTGCCCCTCCTCCTCGCCCAAAAAGTTCATAAATGCCTCTCCCATGTGTGTTGATGACTGGCCAGTCTCTCTGATCCTGATCATCACAACTGTGGATGATCTAAAAAACTCTACCCATGTCACCATTTTCCATAGTATAATTTACTGACCCCAAATTGTCTCTAAAGTACATTGCATGCTTAATAAAACCTTACTGAATAAGGGGTATGCCTTCCCCTGTTCATAATCAGTTATATCTCTTTTAAGCTTATGAATTTTCCATTCTTTATTTTTAGCCAAAACAGAGTCCACTTTATGAAAAATTCCAGTATATTTATGTTTAGCGTAAGAGAAACTCAAATTCTTCCTTATATCATCATTAATGGCCCTAATTTCAATATCTAAATCAGATATTTTTATGTCATAATTCTTAATCATCAATTTTAACATAGAGATACCCATTTCATTGAAAAGTTTCATCAGTTCTTAAAACAGTGATGAATTCAGGTCAATTCCATTCAGTAACTTCCAAATCTGTAAGCCCTTTGGTATGATATTGTTTTTAACACATTCTTTAAGATAAGCATTCTTGAGCTGTAAATTTCTAAATTTTTTGAAGTTTCTATTAGAAGTCTACCAAAAGGGAATCCACTGAACGTCTCCAGTTCAGTAGCACTAGACACAGAAAAAGCAAACATAGAAGAGTGCAACCAAACATAAAAATCAACATCCTGCTCTCCAATGGCTGCCGACTGGTTGGATCTCTCAGTGGTACCGACAGTATCCTGGTGATCATTAAGCACTACTGGGCAGATATCTCAGGTGGGTGTGAAAAAAGCTCGTGACTGTCAATGAGTCCCTCATTAGGATTACAGGGATTCCTTCCTTCCATATCTCATGGAGTCACATAATGAGACAACTGCTACAGAAGCAGGGTAAATTCCTGTGGCAAACCCACAAAAAGCAAAACTCCAAAAGACCACAGATAGGAACCATTCAATAAAAAGAAAGGCTTTATTAAATTATTTTCTCTAGCGCTTTGGCTCAAAAAACAGCCTTCAAGGAGTACTAAAGAATGAAATCATACACACCACCTACAAGGGATATAAAAACTGTACACACTCCTGTTAAAATGCCAGGTTTTTGTGATATAAAAAAAATGAGACCACAATAAATCATTTCAAAACTTTTCCCACCTTTAATGTTACCTATAACCTGTACAATTCATTTGAAAAACAAACAAATCTATTAGGGGAAAAAATAAAAAACGTAAAAAAAGCTGGTTGCATAAGTGTGCATACCTAATAAAACTAATACTTTGTTGAAGCATCTTATGATTTAATTACAGCATTCAGTCTTCTTGGGTAGGAATCTACCAGCATGGTACATCTTGACTTGGCAATATTTACCCACTCTTTCTTGCAAAAGTGCTCCAAAGCTGTCAGATTGCAAGGGCATCTCTTATGCACAGCCCTCTTCAGGTCACCCCACAGATTTTCTATTGGATTTAGGTCTGGGCTCTGGTTGGACCATTCCAAAACTTTAATTTTCTTCTGGTGAAGCCATTCTTTTGTTGATTTTGATGTATGCTTGGGGTCATTGTCATGTTGAAAGGTGAAATTCCTCTTCATCTTCAGCTTTCTAGCAGACACCTGAAGGTTCTGGGCCAAAAGTGACTGGTATTTTGAATTGTTCATAATTACCTCCACCTTGACTAAAGCCCCAGTTCCAGCTGAAGAAAAGCAATCCCAAAGCATGATACTGCCACCACCATGCTTCACTCTGGGGATGGTGTTCTTTTGGTGATGCAAAGTGTTGTTTTTGTGCCACACATACCTTTTGGAATTGTGGCCAAAAAGTTCAACCTTGGTCTCATCAGAACATAACATATTTTCCCACATGCTTTTGGAAGACTTGATGTATTGTTTTGCAAATTTTAGTTGGGCCTGGATGCTTTTCTGTGTAAGAAAAGGCTTCCTTCTTGCAACCCAACCCCATAGTCCAGATATATGGAGAATACAGGAGATTGTTGTCACATGTAGTACACAACCAGTACTTGCCAGAAATTCCTGCAGCTCCTTCAGTGTTGCTATAGGTCTCTTGGCAGCCTCCCTGACCAGTTTTTGTCTTGTATTTTCATCAGTTTTGAAGTGACATTCAGTTCTTTGCAACATCACAGTTGTCCCATATTTTCTCCACTTTTTGATGACTGTCTTCACTGTGTTCCATGGTATATCCAATGCTTTTTTACCCTTCTCCTGACTGATACCTTTCAGCAATGAGATCCATTTGATGCTTTGTAAGCTCTCCGTGAACCATGGCTTTTGCTCTAGCAGGCAACTGAGTAAATGTCATGAAAATCCCGCTACAACAGCTGAACTTTATTTGAGGTTAATCATAGTCTCTTTAACTGATGGCAGGTGTGTACCCAAGAAGACTGAATGTTGTAATTAAATCAAAAGGTGCTACAACAAAGTATTAGTTTAAGGATGTGCACACTTATGCAACCAGCTTATTGTACGTTTTTTATTTTTTATATTTTCCCCTAACAGATTTGTTTTTCAATTGAATTGTACAAGTTATAGGTCACATTAAAGGTG